>NC_134037.1:6123764-6193581 GCF_965140245.1 Athene noctua
AGTCAATACAATCAAAGGAAAAAGATAGCTGGAAAGGTATGTAGATACCTACGTTTAGCTAGCTAAGTAATTCACTGGGCTCTACAAAGGGTTTCGTGTCTTTTCTGATGCTTGGATGTCTACTGCTGTCAAAATGTACTAAAATATCCAAGAAATGACACTATGGGGTGTGACACAGGATCAATGTGCTTTTGTAGAGTCAACCTGAGGTCAACTTGTGTCCCTTGCACTACACAGCCAGCTAACTCTAGCTGCAACAAAGGAAAACCAGGAACTTTTGAGATGTAGGCAATTTGACTTATTTTAGGTTATACTTTAGGATGGATAGAACCAGACTCTCAAACATCAATGTCTTCTCTTTAACTGCAAAGGGACTCTAGTTGAGTAACTCAGGTGGGGCTAGCTACCCTGGAGAGACAGAAGTCAGATGTGAAGATTCACATTCTTAAAGGTGAATCTAAAAGTTCAAGAACAATAAACGGAATCAAGATGGGCCATGAAAGTATCCTGCGATTTCAGAGAGCAGATCTGAACACAACTATTTGTCATCAAACTACTGATGCTTGTCCCTACTTCCCTTTTTAAAGAACACTTCTCTGAATCCTGTGATGCTTAAATTATGCCTCTCGTTGCTTCTTGTCCACGAGGGGAAAAATAATGGGATGGCTCATGAAATAGCCAAAGCTAGGTGGAATTCGAACTTGAACTAATTCCCAGGAGGGAGGACAGGGAGCAGCAGGACCTGGGCTGCCTGGTAGGCAGCGCGCTTTCTGCCCAGCCCTGCCAGACAAGTTGCTGATCTCCCTCTCTGTCCAAGACCCCTGCCAACACACTGTGTGAATTTGCCTCCCCAGAGGCAAACCCCTGGGACGGGGGGCAGCCGCCCTGCAAACACCCTTCACAACATGCTCCCATGGCCCGTGGAAGGGGAGGGCTGAAGGGCTCTTTCAGAAAGGAAGATCCTTTCCCCTGCCCAGTTAATTCTTGGTCTCTGTTGCCTGCAGTGCCAGCTGGTGAAAGAAATTACATCCTTTTAGTGGTTGTGTCACCTGTCCTGCTAGCACTAAGAATAAAGCAGCTCTATTTCTCTGCTGCTGCTAAATCCGTGTGACATAACTGAAGGAAATCCATCCCTCTGGCTTTGCTGTGAGACTGTAGGCTTCAGTGACACCGAACAGGTGAGGTGCTACCAGGTTTGTAGAGCCTGGATCTATCTGCAGCCCAGTCTGGGTAGTGCAACAGCAGCACCAAACCTGGCTGAGGCGTTGGGATGCTCGGCATTGCAAAAGGAGGCAGCAAGCCCATCCTTACACACACATAAATCCCAGCAAGGCTACCTTGCTCATCCCTTTGTGCTTATTTCAACGTTATCCCATCCCTCCTCAGACCTAGCAGGAGGGGCTTCTTTACTGCTTAGAAATACTCCACGCATAAACTGATGCCAAGATAACTTAGAAGGTGACTTAAAGCTGATTTGGGGGTGGGAATCCCCGTACAGAAAATTGTTGCAGAATGAAGGCAAAAGAATCATTTTTGGTCAAGATCATTTTTGCTGAGCTTCAAGAATTTTGAAATTTGGAGATTCAAATTCCATACAGTGGCTGTGCCTACGTCAAAATGTCTTTGCTCTGTATAATCCACAGCAAGGAAACTAAGGAGACTTCGTCCTCTCTCCACGAGTGTTTTTTTGTGGAAGATGTCCTTGTGTGCTGACATTCCTTTGCAGCTGCTTACCTTCTTTCATTTGAATTGGGGCTGTATCTGCCCTAATCAGTTACAGTGGTATAACTATATTGACAAACCTTATTAGAGAAGAAACATCCTGTACTAACGAAAAATTTCTTTATCTGATCTAGATTGAACAATTCCTTCTCTACAAAAGAGTGGCTGTATTAATTAAAGGAATTTTTTTTAGTCTGTTTTAACACTTTATCCTCAAGTTGTGCTGCTACTGTTATTTTAGTCATTTTTTACCCCATTGTGTTAAACGAAATGTTTACAGCAGCAAAATTTCTTAAAGCAGAGCAAATTTCTTAAAGCAGAGCAAATTCACCCAGAGAGCTTGTAGAGTATCCTTCCTTGGAGATATTAAAACTGTCTAGACACAGTCATGGACAACTGACTCTAGGTGTCCCTGCTTGAGCAGGAATGTTGGACTAGAAGACCTCCAGAGGTCCCTTCCAACCTCAACCATTCTGTGATTCTGTGAAATTTCAGTTGATTTAAGTCTGCGGGTTTAGAATTTTGTCATCAGATTAATTCATGACACAATTCTTTGATAACAATCATTACAAATCATATGACGTCAATAATAATTAAAAAAATAATAATAATAAATAATTGCAGCTAATGCCCATTACAAAACTAAAGATGTTTAAAAAATTGTTTGTTACAACTGGAATATTGTGGCAATCTCTGTAATAACAATGCTGTTTCAATTTGAAATTAATATTCTTTTTAGATTGATCTTAAATAGGCTACTTACAGATTAATCAAACAGAATGTAAGTATATATTTTCCAATAGATTTCAACAAAAATTTTCTTAAAAACTGGCAACTACATGTAAAAGACCATATCAAGAACAGTAGATAAATTTGTAAACCTGGCCTAATGCACTTAAATTTGAAATATATTTTCTATTCTGTTCCATTCCATTACTGCATTTGTTGAGTTCAGTTATGGTATACCCTGGGGAGACACAATTGTGAATATGGCGCTATAGGTGATATGAAAACAGAAGCGAGTTTGAAATGTTATTGCATCCCTGTTAATTTTAAAAGCTATTTGTTGATGTTTGGGTCAATGACTTCATTATAAAGCCCATACTTAATTTTAATAAGTTTGTTGTGATAATCACATCATCCCTGTGTAATGAAATAAATTACTTCCGTGTTCAACCTTTTAAGGCATCTGATTTTGTTCAATTTCTGCCAAAATTGTCCTACTTTGTCCTACTTTTTTTTGTTAATATTCAATTTAGATTTTTTACCAAATAAAAAACAAAAGTTCACAGTGAGGCGTTCTTTTTTTTTTTTTTTTTTTTTATTTTAATTCTGCTGTCTAGCCCTTATGACCAATACTTCAAGGATAACTAAACTGAAAAAGTAAAATGTATGATTTTATCATCCATTGTACTGTAAGTTTACTTCAGGAAGAGGGTAACTGGGAACGGTAATGCTTTTATGCCCACCTACCACAAACTTTTTCTTATATATAAGCCACAAAAAATTATTAATAACCTCCTCGGAAGTGAACACATGCCATTTTCCATGGCTACAGTTTAGAATTATGCCTCTGAATATCTGTGGAAAATTATTGTTGGAAATATATCCTGCAATATTTCTGGAGCGTAAATTGTGAGTCTTTACAACAGCACTGTGTGTTTACAGAGTTTTTTATGAGCTGCACGGGAAAGGAAACTGATTTGTGTCTATTCTGTTTTATTCCACATGCACACGTGCATAAGTGCCCATCCATGCTTGAACACAAACATTAAAAGAGCATTAGAAAAGCCGCTGAACTGAAGCACTCCAAAGCTAAGAAATGGTAGACTCGCCACCTGTGCAGATACACCGTCTTTCTGTCACACGTGTTGTCTTATCAATACTTTAATTCCCTGATTGCCTATTCTTCTTCCAAAGATTCCATGCTCTAAGAATAAATACTGCAAAATTTAGTTAATAATTAATCGGTTTTATAGAGATATTTGATTGTTTCTGTTCACTTTGACTATAACAAATACTCTGCTTTCTATGCAGCAAGCTATTTCAGTCTTTTCACAACCTGGGCAATCAAGAAGCAGCTGATAATCAGGCGGGTATTTTGGCAGGATGTTAGCACAAAAAAATCAAAGAAATGAGCTTGCCGATCTAGTCAGTGTGCAGTCAGGGAAGACTGGACAGTGGTTCAGCTGACCTGAGGTAAGTATCTGCTTCAAGATGAGCTGAATTGCTTTCTGGGCTCCATGGATTGTGTTGACTAGATCTCCTTGACTACAACATAAGCGTAGACATTAGTGCCGTGTACCCACTTATACTTTAGACACTATAGACACCTTAACTGTACTCTAAAGTCTATCTATATATTCCCATCGTGTGACCTTAATAGATTTGATCTAATACCAGCAAACCTAAAGGTACATATACTGGAGATCTGAACCGTTTTGGAAGCATTTTGCTGCATGCTATGATCTGTTGGCTAAATATCAGCTCCCAGATTGTCCTGTAGCAGGTATTTAGTCATTAGGTAACAGCTACCTGAGCAGCCAGACCACTTTATTGCAGGGACAATTTTTCTTCAGGAGAGGTCCAGCTTAATAAAGAACAGCTTGGATTATCTTAGTCATTTAGCAAGCAATTACTGAATACTGACTATAACGAGCAGTTTGGAAAAGCAGAGCCCAGAATCCATTATTCCCCATTTCTGGCTAAGATTCTTACCTGATGAACCACAATATGCATTTCTTCAGGTCTGCTTTCCTCGTGTCTCTGTAAGCAGTTGTTCATGGCCTGTCTTTGACAGAAAGGGCAGAGGTTTCTTCTCTCCACCCTGCATGGTTTAGATATATCTGGTTAAAGCATGCTGCAGGGGTATGGGAAGAGCAGGTTTAAACCTTTCTCAGGCTAAAACTGCCCTGCAACTCCAGTTCTGAGCTTCCCAGGACATTGTTGTAACCACAGGGCCATTATGTAAAAGACGAGTGTTGGCAGCTCTTTTCCTGGCAGGTGTGAAAACACTGCTCTGACTATCCATGCCCAAAGGTTTGATTTAAAGACTTTTGCCCCCCCCCAAAAAAAAAAAGTTTCTTGCCTTGGATACCTATTTTTCTAAATTCCCCAAAACAAGGCATGAAGAGTGTTTCACACCAACCACTTCCCTCAGCTTTTCCAGTGATCTGGCTCAGATGTTTTACCACTAAGTGGGCACCTACCTATGACACTTAACTTTTCCCAAGTTTTCTGAAGTTAAGCATAATTAACTGTTGCTGTGCAGGAAATCTAGACACCTCAATCTGCAAGGTGAATTCTGGGGAGACTGATTTTAAGGTACACTGATGCTGAGAATGTCAACCCCAAATCCCTTTTAGAGTTTGGGATATAAAAGCTGTTCAAGAGTTTTTAAAGTCAAAAGAAAGACCTTTGTTGCATGATGTAGGTTTGGAGGCAGACACCTGACAGAAATGAAGTCTTTCCGTTCTTTGTTAAGGAGGAGTTCTATGTGTGAATCCATGTTTCTTGAGAGAAAACAGGATAAAGTAGAAATTCATGGATGAACCATGTAGGCATCCACATCATGAATCTATCCACTCACATTTTTTACTGTGCATTGAAACTGGAAGAGACAGAGGAGGAGACATGGCTGGCATTGATTCATCTGTGTGGAAGAACTGATTATTCTCTAAAAATCAAGAGGTGATCAGTGCAGAAGTATATTTCTCTGTGCATACACAGAAATGCTCCCAACCACCTACAGCATAATTTACCAGCACAGCTTTACTACCAGAGCTGATTCTTCACACAAAATGTAACAGAATAGTGAATATTTTGGTTTTGTTGTAGAGTGCTTTGGATCCTACAGGGAGCCTACAGGGTTTGACTGAAGAAGTTCCTGGAAGAGAAATAAATTGAGATCTGTTAAACATAAAGTTACAAACCTGGTTCAGCTCAGAGATAAAATTCCTTGGAGGCTGGGACAGCATATTGTGCTCACGGCGTGCAAACCCATTGTTATGCTGTCCTTAAGATATTCACCCCAGTCATGGTCAAAGACAACCAGTTGGGATTCAATGAGACAAACCTTTGTTACCAACTCAGAAATGACCAGTCTTACATTCCTATACTTAGATGAGCTCCATGAGCTTTAAGAAATGATAGAGCATTGAAAGTGTGTTAAGAAAAAAAAAAAATAAAATAATAAAACATTTTCTGTATGTCATCCCTGCCTTGGAGTATGCTGTCATGCCAAAGTATACAGCAGTAAGGTATTGAGATCCTACCAGTGACTGACACATCCGTTGCTCAGGACCAAGTTAAGATCAATAATTATTTCACAACAATGGACTTTAAGCAACTTAATTAATAGTTTCAGCATCTGTGAAGCTTTCTGAAAAAAAGAAAAATAACAAAACCAAAATGGTGTAAATTATCTTCCCCTTCTTTACTTTGATGTTTGGAAAAAACAAATATAAAATACCAAGGATGAAAAAAATAAATAAGTGCCAGACAAGATTGTTTCTGAAGCCAGTTAGCAACAGTTATGTGTAGACTGATCTATCCTACTTCATCTACAGTGAGCAGCAGTACTGTGTGATGGCACAGAACAGAAATACTCTGAAGGTGGTTGTGCATGAGAAACTGTTGAGTTTCTTATTCACTTTTATGAGAAGAGAAAAGGGAAAGAGGATAGACAGGCTGAGTTCAAAAACTCTTCGATTTTATACCCTGAGCCTTCATTGCCAGAGAAGGAACAGACAGGGCTTTGTCTGAAAAGGCTGCTATCCACTGTCATCCAATACAGCCGGCTGAAGGAGTAACCTGACTCAAAGACAGGACTAAGCAAGAGCTACCGCCCACAAGTTTTTATGTCATAAACTTAAGAAAGGGGAAGAAAAGATTGTGTCATGAGAATGATCAACATTTCCTTTTGTGCAGTCCATTGAAAACTCACGCTTCTAGCCCTGATCCAAAAGACAATGCAGTGTGACAGGTCTGATTAATCGTTTCATATCAAATGCCCAGAATGTGCCTAAATTCACCCAGAATAAGAATAGAATATAGTACTGAAAGCAGAGAGAGCACCAAAGGCACTTTCAATGGTCTTATTTGACTTCAAGGGAATTTATAATGAGATAGCAAGTGCTTTACTTTAGGTTGCTGGCTTAAATTTGACCCAGGATATAGAGGTCGAACTTTGTTTTCACCCGATGTTCATTTGATGACCTAGACTACATAAAATAACTTGTTACACTCAATTCCAAGCAGATAAATGGCACATCACTCAGCTGGTATGGGCTGGCACTCCCGATGACAGTCTTCATACGCTGAAGACGGAAGATGAATGAATACTGTGCGTGTGGACTCTTTCTCTCTATGGACTGTCCCTCCAGGTCAGGACTCAAAGGCAATTTCACACATTTCAGTTTTTTCTGCCCTCTTCTGCTCATGCATCACACACAGTCCCAGCTCTGCTTACCAAGAAAGCAGAGGACTCTTCCTCCCTAAACAGGCACACCAAAGCAATGGTGTGTCACTGGAAGAAGTTAAAAAAGAATAAAGAATGGGACTGTGTCACAAGAAGGATTTATATTTTCTTTTTGTGCAGGCAGTGGAAAAGTTCCTACATCTATTCTTAATCCAGAAGACAAAGTGGTAAACTGCAATAGCTGGAATCCAATGTAAGAGCCAGAGGCATGTGAAACTCAGCTATTTGCAACTGCACAAACCTGTGCAAACACAGCTTTCATTTTCTTTCCTCCTAAAATTCCCCGGTAGCTGTCAGCTTCTAATTTCCTCCTAAAATTTCCCAGTAAAACTTAAACAAAACACCACTTGGTTGTGTGCTGTAACAAGAGCTTTTGCACAGTTCTAATGCAAAAAGGGTCTGAAAACCTTTGTAACTAGTTCAGTGACTCTGGCTTGATGGGGTTGGATGGTCTGTCTTTCAGGGTTGGAGTCTATTAAAAGCAATATTTTTTTTTTTTTATTTTTTTTTTTTTTAACTCAGAAGCTATTAGAACGGCCACTAACTTGTTTTTAGCCCAAGGCATCTAACACTGTCCCAAAGAAATCCCTGCTGTTATCCAGGAGCTGGCTCATAACACTCTAATAGACAGTTTGAGTGCAGCTTCTCCCTTTTAGAGGTTAAGAGGATTTAGGTATGGATGGCTGGACCATAGAAAGTGGCATCAGAGCCAGGGAAAGTACCCTAGCCCCATTTCACCTGCAAGCACAAGAAGAGTCAGGAAAAACAGGGATACAACCACACTGAAAACAAGGCATCAAACACAACTAGCCCTGAGCACACCTTAGCTTGGAAGAAGTTTTACTTCAGCCACATTATTTCCTGAACTAAACCAAGATGTTTCATGCAGCATAGTACTGCTTCCCAACCCTTGGTGAGCTCATCTTGGGATCTGTAAGGCAGCGCTTCACTGCCTAGCATAGAGTAAGTCTACAGGTAGGATTCACCTCATATGCCATGGGCCGCCTAAAAGTTGATGATGTAGAGGAAAACTACATAGGTTCTGCCATTACTTTAATCTCTCTGGAGGTTTGGCTGACTCCAGAAGGGGTGTTCCAGCTCTCTCCTACCACTAGTGCTCAGTGATCACATCTGGAATCTGATCAGGACAAACACACTATTTTTCAGGTTCTCATCTAAGGAGAACATGTCATGAAGTGCCTGCAGCAGAGCTTGACCAGCGTGAGGCAAGCAGGGGGAACAGTGCAACAGGAACAAGACAACGCTTTTCTCTGTCTGCTTTCTCTGGGGATGATTTAAGGTAACTGTGGGGGTACCCCCCAAGTTCTTTATCCAGCATCTCCTAAAGTGGAGAGACAGGTATGTCTAGGAAACAGATCCTCCCATCCACCTCAGTTACCACCCCATGGTTCCTGCTTTCACTAGTGTACATAGAAGGAGGCTCAGAAAACAATTTTAGAGTAGATCTTGAACTTGAAGATAGCTGGACCTAAATTATTTTCCTAAGATTGCACAGGGAGTCTAGGAAAGAGCCACTAGAGTCTTAATTCTACACCTTCAAAGATCATTGCCTTTTTTTAAAATTTTATTTATGTGTAAGAAGCAGCGGAGTGGTCTTGAGTATTTATCCTTTTGGAAATTAAGGTTGTATATAAAACCTCAGTGATCATCTCCAGCTCCATTTACCATCAACACTTCCCTTCCATGAACTTCAGAGAAAGGGAAAGCTGTTAATTAAAGCTCATCCAAATGCCAGTGACTGAGCTGCTTTAGAGGAGCTAAAAATAATTTCAGCTGACTATGTCACCACCTCCACATAACAAACTTCCAGAGTGCCTCAGCATTGTAATGAGTGTTCTCTCAATGAAGGAAACACATATGATGCTAGTTTTATGAGGGTGGTATGGCTTTGCCTGTACTGATTTTGTACCATCTCAAAAGAAATTTAAAATGGCATCTGAGTACATTAAACTTTGGAACCAGATGGCTCAACTCTTGTATGCTAAACATTAAGACCAAAGATGAGATTTCAGTTATTCTAATCCCATAAAACTGTTTCTTTTCTTTGGGTTGGTGTTTTGTTTTGGGTTTTTTTAATTGTTTGTTTGTTTGTTTGTGTAATACCAATTCGTACACAGTCCATCCTGTAGTCTCATTTCACTTCTAATCCCATCGTGATAAATTAGTAGTACTCACCCCATCAGATGGCTGCTCTGCAAAGTGAAATAAAAGTCTGTGCTGAGCATCCCTGCAGATGTTGAGACTAAATATGGATTCAGCAAGGCGTGAAGCCTGGATACTGTTGCAAGTTGCTGTTTTCTGCCCTCCCTGAACTTTTCTGTTTCCTCTTTGGGACTATGAAATGACTAGATGGGTCAGATCAAATGTGAGTTGGAGGGGGGAATATGCAGGAAAAGCACGTTCAGCTATTCCAGGGACAAAGTCTGGGGCTCCAGGACTCCCTGGGAAGCCCGTTTCTTCATAACTAACTTCCAGATCTTAAGATTGTTTTGGGATGTTCAGGGTGGTTGGGGGGAACTCCTCCCCTTTTTTTATTCCCTCTGGCTATTTTCCAGGTTTACCGTGGTGTTGCTCCATTATGTCAACTGCCTGGATGTAATCCCTCAGCTGCCTTGTGCAACACTGCAATTCTTACCAAAGAAGCAGGAAAACACAAGTGAGCTCTCAGGAATTGAGTGAAAGAAAGTCTAGCTGAGCCTACTTTTCTTGAATATCAGAGCTTTAAGCACTTTTTCAGAACATGCAGTGCCCATAAACGTGTCCTTTGATGTCCCACGTGCCAGAGATTCCAGAGGCTACACTGCAGCTACACTGAACAAGGGCTAAAATAACATGGAAGTTATCATCACTTCAGCCAACCAACTGGAATTCAGCCCAAGATTCCAATATAGGATTTTTTTTAACGTGATATAGTAATCCAAAATCGTAACCAGAGTGGCCTTGGCCTTGGCTTTGTTGCTATTTTAAACTCAATTCAGATAGTTTGCTGTTTATGCCAGCCCGAACTGAGAATATTATTACTGTAGTGTGAAGATATTTAAGATGTTTGAATGCATAAATTCCGTCAAATTTCTGTAGCTGCTCAAAATCAAACACAAGGCTATGGAAAACAATCCAAATTTGTTAATGTGCTTAAACATATATGGATAATTCTAAAAGGGGTCTATTTATTAATACTTAATTCCTATTGAATTGTTTGTAAAAGATAAGAGGAGATAGCTGGACATCACATCAGATACATTTGTGTTGCAAGTTTAAGGAACGTTATTTTTAATAGTAAAGTCAACTATTTTGATGCTAGATTAAGATCTTAGCTTTCTCAAATCATCTTCACTGCAGTGTGAACTGGTAATATCCTACCATCCTTCCTCAGGATCAAGTGCTCTACAGAAGTAGGAAACCTCCTGAAGATTTTGTTTCTGGAAAAATTTAGGTTGGAAGGGATCTCTGCAAATCATCTGGAATTAGTGGGTGGAGTTTCTTTTACATCAGGTATCCTCAGGTGAGAGCACTGGGTTAGGACGAGGGAAATTTGGAGGGTGAGTACAACGACAGTGTCATAACTGTCAACATTTTTTTGTTTCGAAACATTTATTTTTTTTTATTTCTATGTATTAGAATGGTTTGTCTACTGAAACTTGCTCTGCTATCTAATGCATCAGTCACCCCAATACCTCCCAGTAAGGGATGAGGAATCCATCTTCACAGCCCTCTACTGACACAGTTGTGTATTATTATTCTGTTGCTTTACAGATGTGGAAACTGAGGCGCAGAGCTGTGACCAGAACAAGCTGAAGATCACAGACCTGTCATCCGGTGTTAGAACACAGAGTTCTGGCTCTGTGTCATGAACACAACACTATCCTTGCCTTTATTTTCTAAACGATCCATCAAGAAATTAAAATCAAGAAAAGGGGGAAAAAAAAATAAGAAGGGAAATGGATTTCGTTTCTAGCCAAATGATGTCTGTATGGATGGAATCGAAATAGCTTCAAATAGCATAGGAAATATGCACCCATTCCTGCCACCTAGCTAAGCAACCCACTAGGGAGAGACAGCAAATCTCCCTGTAGCTGAATGCCAGAGTTCATGGGCATGATGCTTCTTCTGTGGGCTGTTGTAGTCAGCACTGTCAAATCCAAAATCTTCCTTCCCTGCCCCTCTCCCAATTGCATTCCATTTCTACACCAATCGCTAGAGAAAAAAAAGACAATTGTTGTAGACCTCTACCAGAGATGCCAAGGTAATTTTTTTTTATCTTTTACTTTTTTTTTTTTTTTTTGAACATTGCATCTGTGGAGGAGGGAGGGGGGAGGATAGGGCTTTGCAATGGTGGGGGCAGCTGAAGAGGGAAAGGAGGGGCGAAGAAGAGAAAATATCTCCTTTGTCAATTCTGTTTTGCTTTTGAAAAGGGACTACTTTCCTCACTCCTTATCCCTCCTGACAAGTACAGGCACTTTGGGCCCTAACTGGATGTGAACATTGTCAGAAGAAATTTGGGCTAAAGGGAGGCATCTGCAGTTCTGTTCCTATTGCGCTCGGTGCTGAAGCCACTTTTGCGAATGTGGCAGGGTGGCTGGTGGGCAGACACCAGTACAGATGGGAACTTCACATACTGTATGCATCATGACCAACTATAAAAACAGTCACAACGCATCAGTTGTTACCCAGCCAGGCTCCCTGGAAACTTCACTTTCAATTTCAATCTCGCTGACATCCACAGCTTACAGTGAGCTTTTATGTTTAAGCATCAGTACAGTGCTAATGCAGGAGAAAAGGGGTGGTTGGGCTACCACAGCAAGGAATTAAACCTCTGATCTCAGCCAGACGTTGGAAGGGAGGAGCAATTCAAGGGGAATTGTGTAACCAGACTCCATGGAAAAGGGGGGCAGAAAAGCAGGGGATGGGAGTCAGGAATTTTTTTTTTTTGACGCTGCGAACACACAGCAAGACAGGGGGCTTCTGAAAAAGCAACGTAACAAGCAGGCACTCTCCCAAATTGTAATTTAATGCTTGGAATAATCCTATTGTGTCAGCCACTCACCGCAAAAGAATTGAGGATAAATATAACTTTAAAAAAAAAAAAAAAAAAATAAGGGGATGGCAATTTGAACAGCTTAATGTTTCTTCAAAGGCTAAGTGATGGAAAGCAGCACTGAAGTAAACTGACAACTCGGAATTAACTGGTTGCTGGCACGGCTCAGGTAAAGGTTTGATGGTAACACAAGCTTTCCGAAGTGTTTCCAAACTGAAGTATTATGAAAAGGTAAATTATGTTTTGTATTCATGACTGAAAGCATTTTATTTTAAAGCCAGCACTGCCGATGCTGTCAAGGTGGAGATTCTAGCTTTATGTACAGTGCCTCTAGCCTTTCAATGTGAGTGAGGCAACATGACAGCTTGTAATAAGTAATTTTTATACAGTTGCATTTATCACTCAAGTAGGCTTGGCAATATTAAACACAGACCTTAAAATGCTGCAGAAGAGGAAGGACAGGGGCTGGAGGCCATGTATACTGTGTGTGTGTGCGCTTGCATGTGTGTGTGTGTGTGTTTGTAACTTTTTTTCTTTCTCCAGGCCCGTTCCTGTTAATGTGGCACTTTTTAAGATATGCACGGAAATGCTTCCAAATTGTTAATACATCACTAAAAGATTACAAATGAAATGACCCCGTTTAGCCCAAAGGATGTTATTTTAGGCTTTAATGAATTAGACTTTGTTACCATTTTCAGGCAAAAATCAATTGCCTCAATTAACAAATTTGCACAAGTCCAAATATTTACAAAATAAAGGCCCAGAAACCACATTATTTGTTTCTCTTTCTCACTCCCTACCCCGTTTCTTCATTAACATCTTCATTTCCATTAATCTGTGAGGCATCAGCTCTTTCTCTGAGCTTGTGAAGGCCTAAGTGTTGACAACTTTCTTATTCTTTAGAGGCTGCTCTTTTCTGTTTTAACAGGTTTTCTTTCCTTGTCATGAATAATTCAGGATAAGCTAAAGAAGTGGAGGATGCCCATTCCTTCTCATGGAAAAAAAAATTAAAATATAGTCAAGCTTTACCTCATTTGTGGAAGAAAATTTTACAGAAGTAGAAGGTAATTTATTTTATGGGATTAAAATGAGAAAGGAATTTTCTTCTATTCACAGGATTTATAGGAACTGCAGCTTGAGTATGAACCAAGAGGAACTGAAAATCTCCAAGCCAAATGGCAGACTCTTAAACTTTCTAAAGCACAGCCCTGACATATGGTTCGATTTCCACTTCTGTTGCAAGGAGTTTCAAAGCTAGGTGGATGCCAGTGAGCTCAGTCGTTTAATGCTGAAATAATGTCAGATTTAAAGCAACATAAAATAGAAAAAAAAAAAAAAAAAAAGACCAGTCTCTGTTATTATTCATATGACCCAGTTGAGAAAATTATGCATTTGCACTGGAAGGTATGTCTAACCGAGGCATCGTGGCTGCCTCAGGACATTGGCTATATGGGGACATGAGGTCTTGCAGCTCTGGGTAGCTAGTTGTCTAGACCATCAACAGATGAAAGAAGGAGACAATTGTTTTGTCTATTCTATTTGCTTATTTTATGCATCTCTACTATCCATCAACGCTGTTAAATTTAATTCATTTGCCCATCTAACCCTGTTCTGAAGAGGACATTCCAGGACCTGTTGATTATTGGAATTTCCCAGGACAGCAATTGAGGCTAGCGTTGATTTCTTAACCTTTTCAGGAGCATGAGTCTCCAACTCTTAATAAAGGTCTCCAGATAAGG
Organism: Athene noctua; assembly: GCF_965140245.1. Lineage (NCBI taxonomy): Eukaryota > Metazoa > Chordata > Aves > Strigiformes > Strigidae > Athene > Athene noctua. Next base: position 6,137,761 of record NC_134037.1, read on the forward strand.
GATAGTGCCACTTATGCAAGGGTGGCACTTACCTTTGCAGTAGCCCTAATTCGTGAGTAACAACTGAATACACAAACAGAAAACAAAAAAGAAAACAGTCAGTAAATGTAATGAGATGACGTATATTATAGATTTTGCAAACTACTCCATAAATCAGCAAAAGAAACTTGGGCTTCCATATAATGTCTCAATAGCCAATTTGATTCTGAGTTTCAAGGTTTATTTTGTATTTATTTAGTTATATTAATAAGATGCTGTAAAATAAGTCTTTTTTTTTTTTTTTTTTTCCCCAGAAATGTATGGTTAATATAGGTCTGTTGCAAAATGCTGCCACTCTTTTCCTTTGACTGTGGCTACTAGAAAATTACTGCATTTGACTCAAAAAACCCCCCAACATTTTCTGCTTCCTATTGTGAATATGAGATTAAGCACTAGAACTCCATTGTGGCTAGATGTTAAGAAAAATCTTATAGCAAAAAAACTGGAGAGGTTGCATTCTTCAGTATTTCAGATTTTTAAAAATAGATTAGACAGACATTGACCAGAAATGACTAAGGTGCATTTGATTTTTCTTGGAAAAGCAACGGAGTAAGTGACATCATTTGTCAATCCATGATCTTGAGTTGGGCTTTCAGCAGGGGAGACTTCCAGTTTTGGAAAATGAGGCTACCTGTGTCATAATTTTGACGAAACTTGAAGACTGTGAGGTTAAGGGTCATCTTATTAAGATATCTACAATAGACATGATCACACCTGATTTAGTTACCCTGGGATCCCTTAATAGACAACAAAAAGGCAATTTTCAGGTACAATTGTCTGATCTACTGAAATGTTTACCTTTGGCCAAATGCACCTAATCCCGGAGGTTTTTTTTCTTTTTCTGTGATCTCACTTCCATCATAGTGTGCCTTTTCCCCAGTAAGCCAGTGACTATCTGCTTGAAATTACTAATCTATGGTAATATAACTGATGCTATTAATGCAATCATGTAGATATGTGTGTCGACTGCAGACCATCTAGCTGAGCGTGAAAGAATATTCTGAAGGTGTGGAGCTTAACACGGTCATAAATGTTGGCAGGCTGGTTCCTAAGAAGACAGGAGATGTAAACTGAGAATGTACTTTTGTGATGATTCTTTTATATCTATGCTGTTCTATGATAGTTCCTAGAGAGATTCTTGATGCTGCTGTGTCTCCGACATGCAGTGCAGCAGCTCCTGCTATCTTTTATCTCATACTCTGAAACAAGACAACCTACGCTGGGCAAAGAGGGACCTGTCATTTCAGTAGTCACTACAGCTTTAAGAAAAATATAATGTTTTATTTAAATACCATCTTAATCACTGTCTGAATTAAGCACAAGTTCTGAGCCTTTCTATGCTATACTTCTAATTGTCAGTAACTGAAATATACTGCATTGAAACAACTTCAGCAATATATACTCATCTAGAATTCAGTTTTCTGATCTAATCTAGTCGTTTAGGCTGTTTCTCTTTTCAGGGGCACAGTGGGACAACATCAATGGGATCTTCCCCTCCATGGAAAGTTCCATCCCTTTCTGCTGTCACAGTTATTGTCTCGTCTTTACCTTTTGCCCCTTGACTGTGCAGGACACACAGGGACTACCTTAGTTCAAATATCCAGTGTTCAGAAGACTTAAAGTGACTGTCACCTCAGTGTGTAAGGTTATATGTGAAATGGGTTGCTAATTCAGTGTGCATCAACAAAGAAATTTTTAGCACATTTCTTGGGTTTTTTGAGGAAATTTTTTTAAAGTATTTACTGGTCGGTGTAATGCATCATCTCAGAAGACAATTAAGTTCAAGGCTATTCATTGTACAATTCATACCGCAGGTATATGAGGTCCTAAATTTGTAAATAACTTTTTTGGGAATATCTACAAACAACCTTTCTATCAAAGGAGTACCTATCTGTAGCGCCACATGACTGTATATGGGCAGATTATGGAGGTCCAGGTTTTAGAATTTAGGACCTGCAGAATTGTATGGAATTTATGATTGCTATATTAGGAAATGGTCAGAAAACAGGAAATAATTCCTGTTTTCCAGTATCCTCTCAGGATATCAACATTTCAGATGATTTCCTGTTTACAGAATGAAGATCACCGAGTCCTTCAAAACTAAAATCTCAGGATGGAGGAGATGGGTAAGGGAAAGGCAAAATTAAACATGAAGTAAGCTGCCATTTTCCATTCATTCTTGTAAGTCAAATAGCTTTTAACTGAAAAAAAACATATTGTCCTTTTTTTTTTTTTTTAATCTGAAATTTTGATCAATGTACTTTTGTTATGAATTTGTTGAAAAATTACAGTGTCATAGGTTCAGTTTTCAGCCAATCTCTGCTGATATTGTTGCTTTAGGGTAATAGTTGGTCTATAGTGTATGAGAGAAAACAACACAGTCTTGAATATCCTTTTAGCCCGGTAAATCCTGCACTGGCTTATGTCATAAAAGTGTCTGGAATTCAAAAAAACGTGAAAAACAGAAAGCTGGTACTCAAGGCATTGCTCCACAGAGCCAACATCTTCATCTAGTTTGTCATAAAAATCAATTCTTGTCCTATAATCATCATTTTAAGACCATCTCACTACCTGTCTCCTATCACCATAGTGTCTCAAGCAAATTATATCTCATGTAGATTGTGGTATCGTGGATTTACTACACAATGTATTAATAAACTGTAATTATTCTTGAACTATTATAACCCTTATTGCTTACCAGAAACATCACACCAAACATCATTTTTTACACCAGAAATATAAAATAGACAGTTTTGCCTTGGTTCCATGCACTATATCCATAATTCAAGATTCATAAAATTATGTAAAATACCCCTGTTTATTGTGTGTTGTCATGTTGTATCTTCCTGTCCAACCAATGATGCACTATTACTTAGTCTATGCAATTTGTGTTCCAGATGAATTCATAAACCTCTCTTTGTAGAAGAGTTTGCACACCTGGAGGATGACGTGTGTCTAGACAGAAAATTCAGTTTTTTAATCTAATAAGACCTCGTCATTATAATAAATGAATTACAAAAAAATGTGTACTGGCAATCAGGTGCAGAAAAAAAATACAACAGGTATTTACCCATGGAGGATGGAAATGTTGCTCAACTGTCCATATTGTACATCTCTGCAGTGAAAATATCTCCAAATCAGCTAGCTATACAGAATTTTCAATATTCAAGGAGCAAAACCATCACATTTAGAGCACAGTTTACTTGGTTAGAATTTAACAATTAGCTGTATTGTTCTCCTTTTATTTACTAGGGGACTAGTAAATAATACATTTAGAAATATTAATCCAATTCATTCTACTTCAAAGATTTACTTAATTATATGAAGACACTATTTATGCAGAACAAATAACAGGAAAAAAACGCGCAGTGTTTAAATTTACTTTCCTGAGAGTACACAACAGGATGAGGACCCAAAGATAACAAAGTAGGCTTGACCAGTAGTCTTTTGCTGTAACCACCAGACTGTCTTTTTTCTGTGTTCACAGCAGGACATTTATTTCTAGCATTGCTTCTGAGAAGAAGTAACATGTGATTTTTCCGGAAGAAACAAGCTTGAGATATTTGACATATGACATGGGTCAGTCTATGTTCAATGTGATAAACCTTAAAGGGGCTTGATTTCAAAACGGGTTGAACACTCTCCCATCTCCCAAACCAGAATTTTTTAGGATTCTATCAAGCATTGAATAAGAGATATTTTCATCATCATCATCGGACTCCTTCAAAAGTTTTCTTTGAAATATAATCATGTTATACAAACTGAGATGATTTTGTGGTTAGAAACCTGGGTTCATTACTTTGGAAACTGCAAAACTTGCCTTGCTACAAACTGATTTGTTTCAGACTCAGATAATTTAAGGGAGTTGTAATATATCTGTAAATCTGTGCTGCTGTCTGAACTTCCACTGCAGTCAACAGAAATTAAGACTTGAATCAATTGACTAAATTCAGGTATCTCTAGTACCATTTTAGGTCCTCTGTGGCACTTAATAGTCTCACAGGATCTGGCACAGACAGGAGCTACAGGAGAACTTCAGAACTCTTCTGTGTAGGAAGGATACTCTTGGGCATTCAAGTGACACGAGATGCTCATGATTAGGCAAGTGAATCGGGCCCCAGCCAATGCAGTTAATGGAGTCTCATGGAGATCTTAGCTCAGCTTTAAGTAGAAACCTACATTTGGTCAACTAAATAACTCTAGATGCCCCAAGGAATCTGAGACATCTCCACTGGGCTGGCAGATATCACAGAATTACAGAATTGTCTAGGTTGGAAAAGACCTTGAAGATGATCCAGTACAACCATTAACCTCACACTGACAGTTCCCAACTACACCAGATCCTTCAGCCCTGGCTCAACCCGACTCTTCAACCCCTCCAGGGATGGGGACTCCCCCCCTGCCCTGGGCAGCCCATTCCAACACCCAACAACCCCTTCTGGAAAGAAATGCTTCCTAATATCCAGTCTAAACCTTTCCTGGCACAACTCGAGGCCATTCCATCTTGTCCTATTGCTTGTTCCTTGGTTTAAGAGACTCACCCCCCGTCTCTGCACCCTCCTGGCAGGGAGCTGTAGAGGGCCATGAGGTCTCCCCTCAGCCTCCTCTTCTCCAGACTAAACCCCCCCAGTTCCCCCAGCCGCTCCCCAGCAGACCTGTGCTCCAGACCCTGCCCCAGCTCCGTTGCCCTTCTCTGGCCACGCTCGAGTCATTCAGTGGCCTTTTTGGGGTGAGGGGCCCAAAACTGAACACAGGAATTGAGGGGCGGCCTCCCCAGTGCCGAGCCCAGGGCTCAGATCCCTTCCCTGTCCCTGCTGGCCACGACAGTGCTGACACAAGCCAGGATGCCATTGGCCTTCTTGGCCACCTGGGCACACTGCTGGCTCCTGTTCAGCTAGCTGTCAATCACCCCCCCAGGTCTCTCTCTGACTGGCAGCTCTCCAGCCACTCCTCCCCAGGCCTGTAGCGCTGCTGGGGGTTGTTGTGGCCCAAGGGCAGCCCCCGGCATTTGCCCTCAGTGAAACTCTCCCAGTTGGCCTCAGCCCATGGCTCCAGCCTGTCCAGGTCTCTCTGCAGAGCCTCCCTGCCCTCGAGCAGATCAACACTCCCACCCAACTGGGTGTCATCTGCAAACTGACTGAGGGTGCACTCGATCCCCTCGTCTAGATCATCAATAAAGATGTTAAACAGGAATGGCCCCAACACCCAGCCCTGGGGGACACCGCTCGTGACCGGCCGCCAACTGGATTTAACTCTGCTCACCACAACTCTTTGGGCCCGGCCATCCTGACAGTTTTTTACCCAGCAAAGCGTGTGCCCATCCAAGCCACGAGCAGCCAGTTTCACCAGGAGAATGCTGTGGGAAACGGTGTCAAAGACCTTGCTAAAGTCAAGGTAGACAACATCCACAGCCTGTCCATCATCCAATAAGCAGGTCACCCTGTCGTAGAAGGAGATCAGGTTTGTCAAGCAGGACCTGCCTTTCATAACCCCATGCTGACTGGGCCTGATCATTTGGTTTTCCTGCATGTGTTGTGTGATGGTACTGAGGACGAGCTGCTCCATCAGCTTCCTGGGCACCAAAGTCAAGCTGACAGGCCTGTATTTTCCCTTCTGACACTTCTTATGTATGGGCGTCACGTTGGCCAATTTCCAATCAGTCGGGACCTCCCCGGTCAGCCAGGACTGCTGGTAAATGATGGAAAGCGGCCTGGCGAGCACCCAGCCAGCTCCTTCAGCACCCTCGGGTGTATCCCATCCGGTCCCATAGACTTGTGTGTGTCTATGTGATGCAGCAGGTCACTGACTGTCTCCTCCTGGAATGCAAGGGTGTCATTCTCCAAGCCTCTGTCTTCTGGCTGCGGAGGCTGGATTCTCTCACTACAACTAGTCTTGTTATCAAAGACTGAGGCAAAGGCATTAAGAACCTCAGTCTTCCCCTCATCACTCATTGCCATGCTTCTTCCTGTGTCTAGCAGAGGATGGAGAAGCTTGCTCATCTTTCTTTTGATGTTGAAAAATTTCTTGTTATCTTTGACTGCTGATGCCAGATTAATTTCTAGCTGGGCTCTAGACCTCCTGATTTCCACCCTGCATAGCCTCACAGTGTCTTTGTAATCACTGTGTGTTGCTAACCCCTTCTTTCAAAGGCTGTAAACTCTCCTTTTCTCCCTGAGTTGCAGCTAAAGCTCCCTGTTCAGCCAGAGTGGCCTTCTCTGCTGCTGTCTTCTCTTACAGCACCTGGAGACAGCCTGCTCCTGTGCCATTAAGACTTCTTTCTTAAAGAGTGTCCAGCCTTCCTGCACCCCTATAATCTTCAGGACCATCTTCAAAAGGATTCTGTCAAAGCAGTTGCCTAAACAAGTCAAAGTCAGCCCTTTGGAAGTCCGGGATGGCAGTTCTGCTGCCCCCTCTCCTGACCTCTCTAAGAAGAGAGAACTCTATTCTTGTGCCCTAGTTGGCCTTCAACTGCCACATCATCCACCAGTCCTTCTCTGTTCACAAAGAGGAGATCCAGCAGGGCACCTTCTCTGGTCGGTTCACTCACCAGCTGTGTCAGGAAGTTGTCTTCCACACATTCCAGGAATCTCCAGGACTGGTCCTTCTCTGCTGTGTTGTATCTCCAGCAGATGTCTGGGAAGTTAAAGTTGCCCACAAGAACAAGGGCAAGCAATCGTGAGATTTCTCCTAAGTGCCTACAGAATACTTTGTCCACCTCTTTGTCCTGGTTGGGTGGCCTTTAACAGATATCTGCCCTGTTGGCCTTTCCCCTGATTCTAACACAGAGACACTCCACCCTGTCTTCACTATACTTGGGCTCAAAGCAATCATACCAGTCCCTAACATGCAGCACAACTCCACCACCTCTCCTTCCTTGCCTATCCCTTCTAAAGAACTTGTAGCCATCAATTGGCACAGGTTTGTGCTGTCCTTCTGAGCTATCAGCCAGTGGCCAGGTGTAACACCCATGGGCATATCAAAAGACACTAAACATGTCTGTCTAGGCAACTAAAACGTGCCCACAATTTGGGCTTCACCTGCCTAAGCATAAAGATCTAATATTCTTCTAGGTACTTTGGGGTATCTTACTCAGCCATGGAAGCTTGCATGTCTCTTGTCAATCCTGATTCATGTCTGCTAGCCTGTTCTAGATGTCCTGAATGCTGTAACACATCTCAGATGGTATTGGACACACAGGTAACAGAATCATGGTCTTAGCTGCAGATATCAATAGGAAGTAAGATACCTACTTGCTTTAGCTGGTGAAGCCCTCAAGCACTGTGCATTGCTGCCAGTCACTACGAATGAACTTGTGGTGAAAAATATAGTGAAAACTTTGGAGGTATTTTGTTACTATAGAGGTGGATATATACTGATCAAGAATAAGAGAAAGAAAGTCTTATATATTAAAAAATATATATCTAGTCTCAGGGAATGCCTCTGTAAGCCACGTGTGCAGCTCATGCATTCATGTTTAAGTAGTTTTACTGAGAGAACAAAGGATGTTCCTGGACATTCCCATTACATTACAAAGCTGGCCTTCCAAGAATAATATGCCTGAGAATAAAACAATAATTATAAAACCACAAATGAAATCAAAGCAATGCTGCCGAAAGCCTTAAGCACCACAGGTTTACGAGGCATGTAAGTATAGCAGCTTGGGTAAAGATGTAAACTATTACACCGCACCCTTTAAAATCTCACACTTCAGAAGCCAGTGGAAATACACTGGACTGAACATTTTGATAGATGTACACTGGCTTTCTGATAAAAAATGCTATTCGCTTTCTTTTAAAGCTGTGTGAATACATGCAAACTCAAATTAAGGAGAGCAGATAACCAACTGCATGCTAGAGATGAGCAGGCTGCTTAAAGCTACCACATAATCGGTGAAGGTTTAAAAAAAAGGAAGAAAAAAAAAAAAAAAAAGCTTGGGGCCTTTTTTCCTTTTTTCTTTAAAATGTGACATCATTATATATGACATAACACCTTGGAAGGAACCATATGGGGAAATGCAGGCATGTTGTTAACTAAATGAGAGCTCCTTCACAATGAAAAAATCTCATTGCTGGCCAAATTCTGGATGGTTATATAAAAAGCACAGCTTATACAGTGGAACTAACAGTTCTACTTCAAGGACTTTTTTCCTGTCTAATGTTCTTTTTGTACAGTATTTAAAAAGGCATACCAGGAATATAATGCTGGTTTTCCTTCAGATCTACTCAAAAAGGTTTGATTAAAACTCAACACCCTAAAATACATGAGATGTTCTCATACAGGTTTTTGCCTGACTTTTTGTAAGACTGATCCTTAGATCTCTAAGCTCATTAGTCCCTGTTAGTTATGCCACTGATTTAAGGAATATCTTTGCCTCGCTATATCTCTTTCAGTTGGCCTTTTATGTCTTTTTTTCACTCATTCTCTGTTTTGCTAAATGTTGGCCTTAATTCAGTTTTGCATTAGAATTTGGATCTAAAAGTTCCATTTTTTATATTTTCTATAGTCATTATTATCAGCAGCAGTTACAGCACTAGTAGTAGCAGCAGCAGGAGTAATAGTAGTAGTAGTAGTAGTAGTAACAGTGAATTTAATTTAATATATTGTAAATGGCCCACTGATTTTTTCAGGGCTGCTCAGAATGTTTAATGACTTTGTCTGAGGATATGGATTACTACAGAGCAATGAATAAAACCTCTTAGCTTTAACACTGAGTCTTCATGATGAATATCCACAATCATTTACGCAGCACCCGGTTCCAAAGTTGTCTTAGTGGCTTCAGCAGAAGAGGAGATCCTGACAGCTTTAGATTGTGAGTGTTAATAGATGAGAAAAGGGTAAAATTAAAATGAGGAATCTGCCTGAACAAGTATGTATTTATGCACTAAGAATTACGAGAACTGTAGTTAAAAGTTAAAAGAACTTCCCATGGAACACAACATTTGCATTTCTGTGAGTACTAATGGGATGGGAATCAGGAATTTCTCAGAGTTCCACTATGAGATATTCCATCTTCCCTTTAGTCCCTAAACTGAAAAAGAGGTTGGACCCCAATTCAGAAAATATTCACATTCAGCTTGGCTGAAATACCACAGAAACCTGTGTATATCATTGGAACCACTTAGATAAAATTAGACATTTGATTTTTTCCCATCATTAGAGACTAAAATCTATACTTAATTTTAATGATCCGTCTCATGAAAATGACTCATGAAAGCACTTAATCATGTGCTTGATTTTCATTTAAGTCTGTGATTAAATTCCATAGAAATTAGTAAAATTTAAGCTTGCTTGTAGGATTAAGTATGACCTTAAATGTATTCTTGGTTAGGCACCTTGTTGCTAATGATTTTTGATGGTCTTTGATGGTTTGGGATCCAGATGAAAGATACTGTTATTTCACTTTATAATTTGATCATGAAGCAGGACACCAAATTAAAAAAAAAAAAAAATAATAATAAAAAAAAATAAATCAGCTGGAGATTTATGAAACCAAAGAATATGTGGGTTCAATAAAAACGTGGCATGATGGGCCCAGATTATTGGTTTTTGAGCAGAATGTTTTTTTCTGTACTTATTTAACCTCTTGCATGCAAAACTACCTATGGATACACTCCCCCATGTAAGCCTGATGTATTCAGACTAACACAGCTTCAGCAACTGTAGGCCAACTACATCTCTGGGGTAAATGTGTTGCCTGGAGGGATATATTTGATTCATAATGGCTACAGCTGAATTATAGTGAGTACTGGAGTGTTATTTATGTTATATCTGAAAGTTCATTGAAATTATTTAGATCCAGATCCCTCAAAGGATATAAGTACAACACAGGTTAGATTTATGTCCAGGTAAGCAACCTATAAGCTCTGCCTTAAAACATAAGTCCCTCAACTTTAACCACTCATTTTCTGCAGATGTTCAAGGACCTTTTCTAGAGCCCGTACAGGCAATCTACTCTGTAACCATTCCCCTTTAACTGGGTTTAGCAGCTAAGTATATTTAAGATTTACAAACTGGGTAATAGCAGTTCTATACCCCCAGTGCTATGAGCAAGCTATGTGCAAACCAGTTAGAGCACTTCACCAGGATATGGAAAGCCTGACTTTGCACAGCTTGCGCAGAAAAATCTCACCTTTCATTCAGGTAAACATGATTGTATAATCTAGGAAAAAATGGTGACTGAAAGAGCTAACAACCATTGGGAAATCCTGTGAAAACTGAATTATAGAGGCAGAAAACTTTATTTCAGTTAAAAGTATTACTAAAGAAAATTACTTTTAAAAATCAAACTGTTTTCCTTCAGAAAATTCTGAAGTAAAATTTTAAATTTTTGGTTTAAATGGTATATTATTTTATGCTTCTTTCATCTCCTTATGTATTTTCTTCTAGAGCTGTTATAGCACAGTTCAAAGCCCATACCTTAAAAAGAAATTGGAAATAAAGTTTTAGAATTCATTGATTAGTATTTTTCCTTCCCTGTCATGTTTCCTATGGACAAGCAAATGTTTCTAAAAGTAGTGGTTTATGATCTCAACCTGGAGGCTTTCTGAATTTGTAAAATATTAAGTTGTCTAGTTTGGACCGATCTACCTGGCTGCAGGATGAAATCTGAAACACCAGTCTATTCACTGTTAGGATCGTCATTACCATCACAATGTAAAGTTAGAAGTGCAGTCAGAAACTGGGATTGCACTGGGCTTAATGTTTGACAATCATGTCATTAGAAATGAAAAGACAAAAAAAAAAAAAAAAAAGTGTTAGATTGAAAATTAGAGATACAGAGCAGTGAAATCACTCAACTGATATTACTTCATTTTGAATGTGTCAGACACAGTACGTTTGCGAAGAATATAGCAGAAAGATATCCACACTATATTGTCAGATAATGGGTCTTTGAAGAGGAGGAATTTCCAAAATGAAAGCTCAAACTGGGATTCCTATATCTGTACTCAGGCATTTATTAAAACATTCTGAATTTCATAGGAGCATAGATCTGAAAAGGATCCTGCTCCCAGATCAACAGCTCTAATCTCCTGCTCTGGCAGTGTATCACACCATCCTACACATTTTATAAACAGGTCATGCACTTAAATATAAGATTTTCTGTCTCTTTTCCTCTTATTGGGGGGAAGCTGTTCTAGAATTCCATTTCTCTGCTAGTTGGAAACCTACTGCTGAATCTCAGTGTACATGTATTCATATGGCTAAGAATTAAGCACATAATTTTTCACATTAAAATCCAAAAAGGCTGTTGAAAGCCTTTTTACGACAAAAAAAAAAAAAAGATCACATTTAGAGACAGACATAAGAACCTGAAGCCCCGGGGGTATATTTTCAAAATGGTTAAATAGGTACCTCTTCTGAAGGATTAGGGACAGGTGACAAGCTAGAGAGAAGTGGTATGTATTGTGGGGGCTTCAAATCTTCTTTAACTTGGGAATTTCTGCCTTGTGCTTCACTGTGTAATGCAGATGCAGTTTAGCACATTTCCAGATGTGCGAAATACAGGCACAGGTAGCCTCGTACTAACGTTGCCAACACTCTACTCAAAAGTGTGGAGGATGAGATCAACACAAAAGATGTCTAGGTAGATATAGGTGTGACTGTGCCTTTGTGAATACACCCTGCTTGGTACAAATGTTGCTACAAATCTGGTGTTTGGGGAGAAGAGTGAGAAGTTTATTCGGAGTTTCCAGAGAATCTAGTCAGTGTGAGCCACATGCATGGCAAATCACTATTTTTTATTATTATTGTTGGAATATTAATAAAAAATGCTATTTTTCAGAACATAAATTAGAATCTTAATTAACTTTGCTTCACTGGAAAATGTTCACTGCAAGTCATGGTTTTTGAAAAATTCCTGTAGTCTTGATTTCTAACTTCTTTCTTCTCCACTTTTCCACGCAAACAACTGCCAAGCAAAATACTGGAATGTGTTACATGAACTAATCCCAACCGCTTGTCTTTTAGAGGGTTAATGTTATTTTCTCTTTTCTTCCTTGCTTTTACCAAGCGCTGACTAAAAAGAACACCCAGGTTCAATGAGTGACAAATCATTACAGACCGTACAGTGTAATTAAAAAGCACAGCCATTGATCAGCTATGAGCTAAACCTGAGACCGAAAAAAAAAAAAAAAAAAAAAAAGTGAGAGACCCAGAATAGCTGGCAAAACTTCTCATTGAATCTGTCTGAAATGGAAGATGTTCTCCCTGGAGGCATGGAGCGTGGCCCATTGTGCATTTCCATTAGAGATACATACTGACTCAGAGCATGCCATTGATGTTGGCCTATTTATGAAAGGCTGTTGAAAGAGGTTTCAGAGTTAATTGAAAAGAGCTGTTTCTGAAGTAAGGTAACTTCAAACAACACAGCTCCGAAATGTGTTTTAATGGACTGGAAATCAGTGAATTTTCCATAGTGTACATGAAATAAAAATGGATGGCATGAACTGAAAGCTGCATTGCCATTTGGTGGGATTTCTATTATTATTATCATCATCATCATCGCTATCACCATTAATAATTATTTTAACTATAGTTGCTCAAGGAATGGTGATAAAACAGCTTCACTCTTGATTGATTACAGGATCATCTTCTAGGGTCTGCCAAAATTTTCATTACATGTCTTTATTTCGCATATTTATAATAGAGGCTGCCTACAGAATCTGTCAGGCTTGTGCCATTGTAAACAGAAGGAAAAGCTCTTTCATTTGTCAGGTAGAAGTAGGTTCCAAGGCCCTCTTTTACTGAGGTATGTTGTGTTTAAAATGTGTTTAGTCTTAACAATATTTCCATTTTAAAATTAAAGCATATGCCTAAATTCAGGCATGTGTTTATTCAGGCATTTGTTTAGTCTCTGCCTTAAGATGAGGTCTTGCACATAAGTTTGTATTTAAGCTCATGCTTAAATAAAAGCCTTTTCACCAAAACATGCACCTGAATTTCATAAATATACATAGTAGCTGAGTATATGCTTAAATCTCATCTTGTGATTAAATACCTTTCTCAGCTGAAAACAACATACGTTAAAATTTTTTTTTTTTAAGTTTAACAATGTTCAATAAAAATAGGAATGACAGAGCTGAATATATTCCTTCTTTTAAATTTGTTTTCAGGAATTTAGAGTTAGCAAGAAGGTAGGTAACTCCTTGCCCTTGGATGAAGTGAATTTAGACAGCTATATCGTATTCAGGTAGAAAGGAACAAGATCAGATTGTGAGATCCTTCCTCAGGCTGATTAATACCTAATACCTCGAGAAAGCTTATAAACCCCAGTGAATTGCAGGGAAAAGGTGAGAGTAAAGTAACCCAGCACTCAGTATAACACAAGCAATAATCAAACAACTTCTGACACAGAGCTTGAATGATGAGTATTTTACACTTCCATTCTACTCTTAATGCTCTAAGTAATTCACAAGTTCTGTTGAAAACCTCCCATGTTCCATTAAAAGAGATGACCTCACAGACATTAATTAACTTAATCTCACAAAACTCATTTGAAGTAAGGAAGAGCTATTGTCCCCATTTTTAAATAAGGAATGAAATACAAGGATAGAAATGACTTCATAAAAAACCTACCAGGATCAGCAGAAATATTTAAATCAAAGCCTTGCACAGCACTACCTTCATTCACTATTTTATCTTCTGATAGTCGTGATTTCCTCAAAGCTTCACCTCTCAAAATCAATACCTTACTTTAAAAAGTCAACATTGATTTATTTCTTTAACATTATTTTTTAAGTTTCAAGTTAAAAAAAAAAAAAAAAAAAAAAGTTAAACCCTCGAAACACCCCTAGGGCGGGCACACACACACACCAAAAAAAAAAAAAAACAAAAAAAAAAAAACAAACAAACAAAAACACCCCACAAAAAAACAACCCAAGGAAAAAAAACAGAAAAATTACTTCGGTTTTAAATAAATAGAAATCTCATTTTTTAGGACTGTCATGACATTTTGGCACCTGCACTGATTTTTGAAAATTTGTGGCTGATAACCATGGATTAACACGTGCTTAATTTATCTTTGAAGTTACTGTGGGTAGTTACATACATAGATTAAGAATGTGCTACTTGTTTTGCAGAGTGAGCACAGGCCATCAATAAAGGAAAGTGATGAAGGTTATGGTTGGAATCTGAATTTAAGGACAACATAACTCCTTACTTGTGTCGCTAAACAAACACTGAATTTTTTGAGGCATTAAGTATGGAGTAGAGGGATTTAATTTTTCTGACACTCCAACACCTATATGTGGAATAGAAAGAGTTAGGCACTGAAACTGGGATCATGAACAGCTAATGTGCATATCTAATGCAGACAAAAGGAAAGAGGAAAAATGGAAAAGACGTATTTTAGAATTAGGGTTAAATCCCACCAAGAAAGTAGGTTTCAGAGCCTGAGAGTTTATCTTCCCATGTTGATAAATGCATCCATTTGAGAAAAGGGACATTTGAGACATCCAGATGTAGAGCTTGAACCTGCACTTCTCTTCAAGAGGAGGGTTGTAACCACCCAGAAAAAAAGATGCGATTGTTTCTTGGCATTTCCGTCAAAGCCAACTACTGAGCATCCAAGAATTCATAGCACTTGAGTCCAGAAAGTGAGGAATAAAGGAGCTTAACTCTAACACTTGAGGGTGGAAGTGTCATTACTCTATCCTAGCTCTTGCTCCTGGAACATTTTGGTTTGGATACATCTGGTCAAACATAGAGTTTTAGTTAGTCTAATTGTCACCTGGAAGTGCCTTTTCTCTATTGACTATAAAGGCAGATGAGGATGATAAATGAGGATGTAAAGCATTTTAGTGTAGACTCCCAGGGTTTGATTCCGTTGCCCACACATTGGCATTTAGTGTCATTTCAGATGCCCTCGGTGTCCTGCCTACTCTCCAGTTGCTATATATTACAGGCAGGATACAAAATGTGCTGATTAGGACATTTAGTCTTAATTATCCTTCAGAAGACCCATGCTCCCTTCTTCTGCAGTTCCTTTTATATTTTTAATATACTTTCTTATTCCTAGAACAGGTCGAGGTCCTCCTCTGCTCTCAGGCCAGTAAGTTGTGTTAGACATGCTCCCAGGATGCATGCTCAAAAGCTTATGGGCAAAGGACAAAAACCGCATCTTTAATTTCTTGAGACATGCTCAGATATTACACAATGCACCACCTGCTACTTCAGTTCAAAATAATACAAAAAAGTTAGTCTGAGAAGGAGTGGTAGTAGCAGTCCTTAGAGCTGTCTGGTTCTTTACCTTTAGACAGGAAAGCAGATCCCAAGCTGTGTCATGCACTGTGGCAAAGACCCACATCCACAGTGGCAAAGCATTAGGTCTCATAACACATTTTTAACCACAATCCTGGGTGCCTGAGGAATCTGATATTCCTAAGAAATACAGACAGGGTTTTCCTGAGTTGTTGCCATGAGCTTAGGTTCATTAATGATAATTAAGGATCCTCCATGCTCTGCTGATGCTGAATATCTGATATTCAACTTCTGTAGAATTCTGAAGAAGAGATTGTGAATAAGCCCCTCCGAAAAGTTTTCACATTAGGAGGTTGTCTATTATATCTCTAACTTTATTCCAGTGAGATTGTGTTGGCAGAGAATTTTGGTTTCACAGTTTTGATTCTTTTCTGGAGACTCTGAATATTGGTGAGACGTGATGCCGGTGCTACAAGCAAGAAGAAAAAACACACTGAATCGAGGCTCTAGAATCATAAAGTAATATGTGTTGTATTTTTCTTTAATAACTTTTGCAAACGGGCCTATTGGTTTATCTTAGAACTAATTAATTATAAGCAGCCCTGACACAATCAAGGTAAACGTATAAAACTCATTCTTCTTGGGAAATAGCGCTTGTTGCATATTTAGTAATTAAAAGGATGATAGAATGAGGTTTTGGGGATGTCACCCCATAAGGTCCCAAAGAACAGTTCAGGGCAATGACAATCTCAAGGTTAGAAACCTAGATGTCCAGCTTTATAAAGTTCTCAAGGTATTGCAGTGTTGTTCAGGAGATAGATGGTAGCAATCAGAAATGAACTATGCTTTCTCAGAGTTTAACTTTGGGAAAAAATTCAGACTGAATGTCACCTAGTCATTTAATTGAATCAGAAATTTATTCCCTAGGGTCAGCTGAGATCGAAACATAAACCTGACTATAATCAGCATAACAATGTTAGCTGAAATTACGCTTCTGAATGATAGCACCTAATGGAAGTGTAGGGCAAAGTTTCCCTAAAGAGGTATTAGAAAAATGTGGTGCCTTTTCTATAGCCTTTGATATTGGGCAAGATGTTGTTTGCATATTTCAAAGTGAACTGTAAGACCATCTGATTTTCATACAAGTACCTGTCTATAACCTTCAGATTTCATTATCCTTCTAGAGCAAACCAAACATATCAACGAAACAATTAAAAATATAAAGATGGAATCAAGTCTACAGTGTTGTTCCTTAGTATGAAAATGTATGACATTATGTTTGTCTTCAGAGATGATGGGCTTATTAAAAGACAGCAGAGAGATGTTGTGTTATAATATTTGTATAATCATCTGGCTTTTTCACCTTCTCTTGGAACTTCTGGCCATGGCCAGACACAGAGCACAAGACAGGGTATGCCAGCAGACTGCTGATGTCTCAGAGCAGAATCTTCTGTTCTGCTAGAGTTCATTTGAAAACAGAATCAACAAGAAAATAAAGAGTAAGAGCTTAAGATCATCCAACTTGGAAAGATTGTATGGAAGAGGATAGTGGTACCTCAGTAAGGCATTATAATACTCTAGAAAATATTGGTGTAAGCATCCTGATCTGGATATGAAACTAGCAAAATCACACTAGAGCTAAACCAGTGCGGTTTTAAGTGTGTTCTAAGTCCTGCACATAAAGGAGAGAGGGCAAGAAGAAAGGAATGCCTATAGATATCTTTGTTAAAAAATCAATGAATCATCATTAGAGGATACAAACTTAAATCAGGTTTCATTTCATAGTAATGAGAACATTATAGAAGAACGGGTCAAACAAAGTAATATTTGAATGAATAATTAATAATGAACTGTTGAAAAACTCTCTAACAAAACAACATGTCAAAAATTACACTTGCTCAGATTTGAAACATCTCAGATTTTATAGACTTTCATGAAATCCAGAGCAGAATTCTGAGGAAATTCTATTTATGTTCTCGTTTGTCTCTGCTGGGAATTCTGGAACCTGGAGAGCTGACAGATATATATATATATATCTTTTGGATCTACCCTATCTTATGGGCCTCCAACTTTCGGACAGACATACCTAACAGTACACCCGTTCCCACCCACTCATGAGAAACAGAATCAGTCCGTGGAGGTGTACTCAGTGGAGTGGTACTCAGTGGAGATACAATGCAGGTTAACTCATACTAAGTGGGCAGCTTGATCCGGCTGCCTAAACTTTGGTACTTAGTGCGATGTAAGATACCCTAGGGCATCCACATCTTCCACACAGCTATAGTGCGCATGGCATGTGACCTGTGAGAGACATATGATTTTTTTTACCCGGTTGAAGGACAGGAGCATACCTGAGGGCATCTCAGATAGCATTTGACACCTATATTTAAGCAACATAATTGAGCAATTGAATATTTGATGAAGTGGTTTAATCTGCAAGTGAAATCCCACCTTTGTTTCCTGTTGCATTTAGTAAAAATATCAAGGAAGATATTGCTACATAATATATAACACACTGTTAATAGCTTTGCTAAATAATTCTGATATTTGAGATAATTGCACTCCAGGAGTAAGGACACTTCTCATCAGGAGTCAAAATACTTAATTTTATTTTCCCCGTAAATTATTCTGATGAGATTTTTCACAACATTTAGAATAAATTTTTAAATTCCTAT
The DNA here is from genome assembly GCF_965140245.1 of Athene noctua. Classification (NCBI taxonomy): domain Eukaryota; kingdom Metazoa; phylum Chordata; class Aves; order Strigiformes; family Strigidae; genus Athene; species Athene noctua. The sequence continues at coordinate 6,155,673 of NC_134037.1, forward strand.
TTAATTTCAAACATCTTAGGATAGTTAAGTACATAGCTTTGCCTTGACTAGGGTTAAATTGCAGACTTTGAGGTACAGACTTTAAAGCCTGTACTAGCAGCTAGCAAGCAGCAACTGTGCTTTTAGGAGTCTGAAAATACATTTATTCATAAATTATAACTATATATTTATTTTTAAAATTGCAAATAAATATAATATTGCTATATTATAAACATACTAATAAGTGAGTATAGCAGTTAATAACAAACAATGTTCATGCAAGCTACCTTTTTTTTTGTCTTTCACCTTTAAATAAAGATCTTTAAATTTGCCTTAAGTAAGATTTAAGATACGTACATGTCAAGACAAGTACTTAGTGTCTGTGAATGTTATGTTAGGGCATAAACTCATTTTTTTAACATTGTATCATTCTCCATCTGTTTTCTGACAAAAAAGAAAGACCATATGCAAAACACAAATTTCTGTTGGTGGAGATACATCTAAAGCTTTATTTGCACATTGCTCAGTACGATATTTATTTAGTATGTCTCTGCTAAAAACCTCATTTCCAAAAAGCTCGAGGATGCTCCATGCAGGTAGACCTCCGTGCTTCTCAGGAGTGTCAGAATCTGGCTCAAAACTACTATTGCAGAGTCTTTCTTCCTTTGAGACACAAGGCTGTCGGGAGTCTCAGATGTGACCTTCCTTTACCAGACATTTCCAATTCTGATGGTATTTTAGATGATAAACCCTCCTCTGCTGGTGCCTGTCTTTCCCTATTGACAACAGAGATGGCTAAGGTAATCAGGTTAGGCTAGACTCATAATTGTTTTGCAGTACTCTGGGTACGTATTTAAGTTAGGTGTTTGGGTCACTAATTCATATCTACCGAATGCTCTGTTGTGGTAAAATCATATTAATTTTGCTTGTGTACAAAGGTACATTTTATTCTCCAGATGATGATGTGAGCAACTTGATTTAATAAGCCCTGCTTTGAGCAGGTTAGAATAGATGACCTGCAGAAACTTCTCCCGATCAAAATAATTTTGTGATTACATGTGATAAATGAGTTAGCTTAACCCTGAAGATCACCTTTTTTGAGTCTTTTTTTGTTGCTTTGACTCTGTATTCTGTTGGGTGGATATATTGAACTGAAGCCTTAAATACAAACTTCAGATAGACGGTCTAATTTGATTTCAGAGACATGACCATTCTCACCAGCAGTATGACTTTTGAAACACGGTAGTCCAAGAAATGGACTGTAAACTAAGAATCATACCTGAAGCAAGTAAGAGAACAGATTTAAATACGTACTATAAAATAATCCACGTAAATTGAAACAAAAGCTCTTCTGTTATTGAAGAAAAAATACTGTTACCTGTCAATAGACTTGTGGAAGAAATGCAATATTTTGAAGACAACTTCCTGAACACCAGAGAAGGGTAAAATATATGTAAATCAGCTTCAAAAATAATGCTTGCTTTTCTGTGCATATGTATGCCTTTATGTACCAATTCACTGGACCACTTTATGTTGCACAAACAGAAATACTAATGAGAGTGTCTCTGACTAACTAGAAATTTCCTTCAGCTGTTGAATTTCTGTGAAATTATCCATTGCTTTATCCTCTAGCCCGAAGTATTAATCACAATTCCTTTCAGAAGCACCGCCAAGTTTATCAGTGCTTCTGTTTCAGAGGAGTAGGTAAGCAATATATTATTCTCCTTCTCTATCCATCAAGCCAACTCATTTTGAAGTCAGAGTGGGAAAGTTAGCTGAATTAAATAAGAACAATATGTGAAATGTAGCTTTCCTCCCTTACAAGTTAACTTTTAGAAACACGCCCCAGCTACTCTTTTCTTTAATCTGTGATTTAAAGATTCAAACAAGACAGAAGTTCAGGCACACCTAAATACAGCCAGATTTTTCCTTTTTTATCCTTTTTTTTTTTTTTTTTTTTACTTTAAAACTAATAACTGCCTTTATGGAAAACTTCTGTATATAACTAGGGAGAAAAGAGCAATTAAGGAGAGACAGAAGATTCTCATCTAGTGTAAATTGGCCTAATTCCACTTACCTTGACAGAAATCACTTCTTTTCTTCTTCAGGTAGTTTAATCTATATGTAGAGCTAATACAAAATAGAAGTGTATTTAAGATGTTTGAGAGCTCAGGTGCTTATAGTTCAGAGACATTGTTATAATGAATGAAATGAGTAAGATATAATGAAAAATAACATCTATATTTTAATTTAAGGTAAGATCCAAATATAGAGTAAGTTTTGAAAAAAAGGTACACAATTCCACAAAATTACCAGGTCAGTTTATTCTGAGAAAAGGTTTTACATGAGCGCTTCTGAGACATACAGACAAGACAACAAACAACTCAAAATCCAGTTATACAGAGAACTTGAGTTCACATTGGATTTCTCGGCTTGAATGCTCTCAGTGACATAGTCAAAAACCAATGTGCAGTCTTTGACTTGAATGATAAATGAAAAGTTCAAATGAAAACTAGGCTGGATGTCTTTAATAGTGTAACTCAAGCCCGTATAAATTTAGATATAACTCGTTCAAACAGGAATCATATTCTGACTGGGACACAAGGGATTGCCATGCATTTTACGGCTTTGCCACAGGCCATTTACGAGACCTTTAACAAGTCACCTCTCCACCTGGGTAACTCTCTGTGGGGTGTTCCAAAGGCAAACTGAAACCCTGATTCTCAGTCCCAAGAGGTGCTGAGCCTGAAAGCACTTTATGCTGCATTAGAACCAGAAGACACCCTTCACAATGCAGGAAATCCCAAATCTCTGATTCACCCACTTACTTCCAGCACTTCATAGGAGTACAGAAACAGAAGGGTCAGGTCTAGCAGATCCATGTCATGTCCCTTTCATCAATTTGTCAAGCCCAGTCATAGAAATAGTGAGATTTTTTCTCATACTTCTCCTGCCAGGAGTTCCAGAATCTGTTTTTCCCAATTGGTTAGGAACTTTCTTCTCATTAGCAGTCTACACTGAGAGTAGCTGATACATATTTGTTCTTGGGCCAACATAGACCAAGAGTTCATGCCCTGTCCCTGTAGCACAGTTCACCTCACCATTAGGTGTGATATCTGGGGCCTGATTCACTTGCCCAGCCTTCAGTCATCCAGTGTGTCATCTGAAATGTTCTCTTGCATCTGAAATATTTACAGTGGGCTGACAAGTTGATGAGAGATCCATGCTGGACTGAGCTGGGGACAGTCTAGGGTACTCTAAGGCATTACAGAAGCACCACCTCTTCATGGGTGTCTAAATGAATGAAGCACTGACTTTATTGACTGGCAAGTTTCAGCTGCCCAGATATTGCCACCTGAGATGCTCTGAGGAATCTGGGATATCTGGCTTGCGTGACTCTATCCTATGAAAGGCACATGCTCTTTTGGAGATGTTCTTTTGGAGACGGAGGGGCCAAGCAGCTGAAGCTTTTCAGCACCTAACATGACATTGGATGCTTTGATAATTAAAACTTGAAGTAAATCTCCATCGACTCTATTGGGAGCTTAAACACCTCGTGCACATCTAGAATCCTGGATGTAGACGATGGGATGCACAGTTGCCTGTACACTAGACACCTATTCGGTGCAATTTAAAATGTCCTAGTAAATCTTGTCTGGTCTCTAACTGCCACTGAAGATAGGCATTTTAGAGGGCGCTCGGTACCTGTGATTGGTCAGCTGAATCTCTCTAATAAATTTACATGTCTTAATTGAAGATTTAATCCCATGCTTAGCATTTATGCCCTCAGTGCATCTACAGGTAGCCAACATATATTCATATTCATGTTCATAGCTACCATATATAATATTCATATTCATGTTCAAACTTCAGTGCCAAAGTATGAGCTTTTCAACCTCAGTCCTCTTCATGGTCAGTGGAGAGAAACAGATACCTACAGAAAATTATACGCTTCACTCTGAGACAGAATTTTTGGATGTGCCATTGACTCACGGTCTAGAGTTAACTGTCTCCAATGACTATTTTGGGAGGTTTGGCTGATTAGATCAGGTTCTTGGACATCTAAAAGTAGATGAATATCTGTCTGGGTATTCGTTCAAGGTTTATGCAATGAAGTACCAGGCTGGCTGAATGATCAGTGCTAGAAGAAAATTAATGATAAATACATAAGTGTATGTCCTCTTTGTTCCTATCTATATGTACACTCTGGCCAGTACAGTTCGTCGTTAACTTATTTCTATGCCTTATTCATGGTCACTGTGGGTTTACGAAAGCAATGAAATGCCATAGGGATCTTTGGCCACTCAGAGATACCTTCCTAACGGCCAGAGTTTTCTCCAGCTCACCATGAAGCCACTGATATTTTCTTCTCTCCTGATTACAGTGGTACAGCTCTCAGACAGGCTTTCGCCATATGCACAAATTCTTTTATCATTGAATATCGTACAGAATGAGTTGACTGTTGACAAAAAAAAATGTATAAACAGTGAATTTTACAAAACTGAAACTGAGTTGAATGTTCTGAATGCTCAAGTATGGACCATCCTGCTGCCTCTGAGATAACACCACAGACTATTTCAGGCATGTGTTTCTTTGTTCTAAAAGAACTTGACAGTCTTGAAGGACATTTCCAAGAACAAAAGGACCTTCATCACAAACTAAAAATGCTAGTAGGCAGGAGATGTGTTTTCTGGAGGAGGTAACCGGCACCTTTTTATATTTCCTGAAAAACTGACCTTAAATTGAAAAGAACTTGGAGGAGGTAACCGGCACCTTTTCATATTTCCTGAAAAACTGACCTTAAATTGAAAAGGACTTGAATTCATATTTAGGAAAAGCTATTCCAAAAAGAGAAGAGTCAAACTTACATCTTGTTCAGAATAATAACAGCATCTAGCTCCTCTGGAATATTTTTTGACATTTCATCTGAAAACCTTTTATTGAAATCATCAGTGCCTTCTCTCCACTTTACAAAAACAGAACTTAATCAATCATGGGAAAAGGAAAAATGAGATGACCAAGGATACTCAGTAAATAAGTAGCAGAGCCAGGATGTGGTGGGCTGATCTCAGATGGCTTCCAGGTGCCCACCACACCACTCTATCACTCCCCCTCCATCAACAGGACAGAGGGAGAGAATACGATAGAAAAGCTTGTGGGTCAACGTGAAGACAGGAGGAACACTCACCAATCACCTGCACAGGCAAAATAGATGTGACTTGGGAAAGGCTATTTTAATGTCTTGCCAATTAATTACACAGTAGAACTAACACAACTAAAAACACTTTCCACCCACCTCTCCCCTTTTCTCAGGCTTAACTTCACTCCTGACTCTTCTACCTCCTCCCCACAAGCAGTGCAGGGAGATGGGAAATGGAGTCAGTTCATGATGCTTTGACTCTGCCACTCTTTCTCTTCACATTCTACCCCTGCTCCAGCATGGGGGCCTTCCCATGGGATACAGTCCTCCAGAGATTTATCCTTCCCTTAGGATGCAGTTCTTCAAGAACTGCTCCAGCATGGGTCCTTTCCCACAGGGTGCAGTCTTTCAGGAATGGACTGCTCCAGTGTGGATCTCCCACGAGCCACAGCTCCTGCCAGAAAAACTGCTCCTGCATGGGCTTCTCTCCATGGGTCACAGTTTCTACCAGGAGTCTGCGCCAACATGGGCTCTTTACAGGCTGCAGAAGCTTTCAGGGCACATCCACCTGCTCTGGTGTGGGGTCCTCCACGGGCTGCAGGTGGATATCTGCCCCACCACGGTCCTCCACGGGCTGCAGGTGGATATCTGCCCCACCACGGTCCTCCACGGGCTGCAGGTGGATATCTGCCCCACCACGGTCCTCCACGGGCTGCAGGTGGATATCTGCCCCACCACGGTCCTCCACGGGCTGCAGGTGGATATCTGCCCCACCACGGTCCTCCACGGGCTGCAGCTGGATATCTGCCCCACCACGGTCCTCCACGGGCTGCAGCTGGATATCTGCTCCACCACGGTCCTCCGTGGTCTGCAGGGGGACAGCCTGCCTCACTGTGGTCTTCACCATGGGCTGCAGTGTGGATATCTGTGCTCCGGTGCCTGCAGCACCTCCTCCTTCTTCTTCTCTGACCTTGGTGTCTGCAGGGCCATTTCTCTCACATTGTCTCACTCCTGTCTCCCAGCTGTTGCACAGCATTTTTTGATTCTTAAATATGTTACCACAGAGGCGCTATCAGTGTCACTGATGGGTGCAGGTTTGGGCTGTGACAGGTCCATCCTGACAGCTGAAACTGGCTCTGTCTGACATGGAGACAGTTCCTCGTGTCTTATCTTAGAAGCCACCCCTGCAGCACCTCCCTCACCCAGCCCTGCCACCAAAACCTTGCCAAGTAAACTCAATACTCAGGATTAGAGAGCAAGATCCAGGCTGGAGCTGACTGAGAATGTTACCAAATCTCCTGAAAAGAATATTTGAATGGTTGTAGCAGTTTTATTTCAGGTATGAGTTTAAGCTAGCACACAGACGGTTATTTTGGCGCAAGTTGGTTTTACTGAGGATTACAAGTTTGTCTGCAAAGGGAAACCCCTTCAAAATAAGGTGGACAAGGAGTTCAGAATGACCAAGGTACTCCTCTCTACCTCTGGTTAAGTCTATGATGAGCCATGACAGAAAACTCAAGAAGTGATGATTGCACAAGAAATCTTTGGTACACTCCCAGTCTGACTGTCACACTGTGTCATGGCCACTGTGTTGGGCCCAGCACTCAATTACTGAATTATTTTTCCATGTTTGACTGCAAAGCAAGGCAATCACTGCTGCTACTCCTTTGGCTTGATGCCCCATGTACACCCTGAAAAGCTAAATCAAAATAGTCTGTGCTTCAGGTGAAATAACAGAGTTCAGATATAAGCACGTTCACCAGGGTTTGTCAGTTTTGATAAACGTGTTTATCTAAACCAATGCACATTTCTGCGTAGACAGCGACAGAGACTCTAAGGGGTCAAGTTTTTCAGGTGTACTTACTAACTCTCAGGTATTTCACGTTCTTGGTCTTCTCTGTTTTATCTGAACAAGATCTACAGCCAGAGCAGCAATGAAGGTAAGTTCAAAACTAACGTGTTTAATTTCTCTCATTTCTATTTAAGCCACTGGGACTTGCTGATCTCTTCAGACTCATCCAGATCCACGGTTCCTCTAGTCCCCGCAAAAAAAGAAATCCATAGTCTGGATCCCTGTGACGACCATGCAGCTTGTTCAAAAGCAAAATTTCCATTTTGCTTCTGTTTGATGGTTGCATTTTCTCATCTTGCTCTCCAGCATGCGTGTAACTCACAAGAACAACCCGTTCCAGCTCAAACTCATAAATTTAACCCACAATAAAATCATTCAGGTTGCTAATTCAGCTCTGAACTTTTCAGAGCTGGACCTCAAACCCCAGTAGCTGCCTATTACATATCACTCTTACATATTTCCCTTAGTGTAATCAATTTCAACCTCTGCCATGCAGGTTGTTGTAGCAATAGTCACTTTTTGTCATTTTCTATAAAGTGCAAATGCTACAGGCCCTTCAGACACTGTCTGCTCTACACACATGGTGAACCCACCTTTAAAAATGTTTCTCATAAATCTTTTCTGTCACCTCTGTTTTGCTAACATTAAATTGAAAAGAGGGGGAAGGGGAAGAAAAAGATCTTGTGAAAAGCTATTCTGGGTTTTGCTTTATAGCAATTTTTTTTTTTTTTTTTTACTTTATTTTATTTTTAACCATAAGCTATCCTTTTTACATTGAAAAGCCAAGTTATTATTTCCTGAAGGTTTACACTCGAAACCTCAGATTGTCAGTTCATTTAATGTCACTTTACTTTATGCTTCATGCCAGTTTTAAGGCTCAGCAAGAATTGACAATGCAATCCTTTCACAGCATCAGCTGACTGTGTTTTCTTTGACAGCAAGATTTCAAATCAAGGATTTAATAAACTAGTAGCTCTTCCAGTTAGCAGCAAAATGTTCTTTCAACTCCACCACTTAAAGAACATCAAACAGACCTTGGCTATACAGCAAAGATTATAGCTAAACCAGAAATGCAGCTTATTTGCATGCACAGGATCACCAGCGTTTGACTGTAAGAGAAGGAAAAGATGAAGAAATGTAATTTTGCTTAAAGTAAATGTGCATGTGAATGTGCATATGTCTGTAAGCAGGCTACACAGAGGTGTAGTAAGAAAGGACAAGAGACTGGTGATGCTGCATACAGTGGTTAAATGATTCATTTGTGAAAGTGTTAAGTAGGTGAAAGGCAGCCTCATGAAGTTTGCACGCTGAGTTAGCTGGGGAAAGGCGTCACCCTCTCTCAGACTGGTGGCAGCAACTCCAGACCCTTCAGTGCTGAGGTTAACACTAAATTCCACTGAGCTGCAATCCTTTATGCCATTTTCCATCCATTGACTGACTTATCTGCTGTCCCAGCTTTCCACATCACACTTCTGAGCTTGGCCCAGTGTTCACACAACCGGAGGGGAGGAAATGTAAAAAAACTTCACCTGTGAAGCCTAAAGGGACCTTTAAAGTACTCAATGAAAAACATCTTGTATGTGTGCCTTTCCCTCCCCCGAAGGGGCATGCAGGGGCAGCTCCACTAAGAAACATAACAAAGATGGAAAACAAGTGATGGAGAAGAGCTGAAATTCTTCTTGCTAATCCACAGCCGTATTTCTGAGCTCCTGGTGTGAAGTCAATACTGAGGAGGTAACAGCACAGGGATGCACACCTCCACCTGACGCAGTTGGATTGAGTTGGTGCCCAAGAGTGTGCCATAAAACATACTGTGGGGTTCTGAGGAAGGGGGGGGTTATAGGATATACTTATTTGTACCCTCATTCTGGGAACGATGCTGTAGCCAGGGGTGGTTTTAAATTCCTGAGTTGGGTTCACAGATCAAATGTATTGCCACTAAAAATTCCTTGAAAGCAGAGTATTTCTGACATGTGCTTCACGTCTTTCTTCCCCGAGCCCTTATTACCTCTTATAGAAGAACTGGTAGCGATGACTCTCGCACTGAAGTAGCTTTTTCTTCTTTCTGCTCCCAGTCAGCTGGTCCAGTCCAGCTTGGTGTCAACTGCTCTCAGAAAGAAAGTTTTACTCCTCACACCACTGCTTCTCCATTTCTGCTCCATCTTGCAACTTATCCGACCTGTGTTCACCCACTTTTGCTTAGGTAGAATATATTTCTTGGAAGCAAACAATTTAATTGATGTTACTTGACTGAACCTACAGGCCTATCCACATAACAGTGCTCACCAAAATTAATCTGAATTAGCTTTTTTAAGTGGATTAATTAAACTACTTTAAACTCCAATGTGGACACCCTTGTTCAAAATTAAAGAGGCTTAATTCAATTTACCTGAATTAACTTTCAAAGTAAATTAAGCCAAATTGAATTATAGCCATTCCAGTCCACACAGGGATTTAAATTCATATGTTGAGGGCTCTAGTCATGTTAATTGAGCAAACAGTTGTAATGCGTTGTTGCCATCTCCCAGTTTTTTATTACCATCTCGTTAACAGAGTTTACTAGTCCTACTGTCAGAATCGGCAGAACAGAAGTTATGACTGTACTTATCCACTGCAGTTCAGTCAGGTACCTCTGAAACCTTTCTTCATTAGCAACTAATACACCAGACTGCAAACTGAAGCAGTTGAGACAGCTGGACACATACTCTACCAGCTCTGCTAGAACCTGACAGGGGAGCAGGATGGAGAGCCAGAGTGGTAGCATCTTAGATCATCCCTACATTTCCCAGAACTAACCCCTAAGAACCCCTGAACATCTCAGAATAACTCCGCAGAGAGTTCTCACATAGTAAAATGTGAGGAAGTGACAGAAATATTTTACCCCTCATTTTTCTAAATTTCTTTCTCTTTAGGGATTACGGTCTTTATGACTATAATCTTAATCAAATCAATGTTGGAAACAGAGAAAATGTAAACAAAGCAAACAGATTAATTAACCAATTGGCTTTACATAGTCTAGAATACAAATTCTAAAGTCTTTTTGGGTCAATCATTAAGATGTATTTATTTTTCTCTCTGTCTTCAGAGAATCCCCCCTTGCTACGCTTGGATAGTTCTTGTATGTGCACATCCATTTCAGAGAAGCCATTTACAAATTCAAAGTCATCTATCTCCAGCTTCCCTCCAATAAGAGTAGTTTATCCACCTTTTAAGGTGACTCCACCAAAGATGAAAGGAATGTGAGCAGCCAGCACTATACCCAACCAGAAATCTGCACTGGACTGGAATGTATAAGGCTTGTGGGACATGGGAGAAAGCCACTTAGATGTATTTTGTAGAAAATTTACATCGAATTAATGTTCACCCATTTTAGTTTAAACGACCATGTTCAGATTCTGCCTTTCACAGACAAGGCTGGTTGGTTATATTTAGTTCTGAACAGGCCATTTGCTGAAAAAATGTCTTTGATAGACTGAAGTTTTGTTTCATAGAATTATAGAGGTTACTCAAAGCCACATCCAAACCTGACCTTAAACATTTCTAATGATGTCCACCACTTTGGACAGCTTGTACCAGTGCTCGGCCACCCTCACAATAGAAAAGTGTTTCCTGATGTTCAGAGGGACCCTCCTGTGTTTCAGTGTGTGCCTGCGGCCTCTGGCACTGGGCACCACTAAAAAGAGCCCAACTCCATCCTCTTTGCCCCCTCCCTTCAGGTATTTATATCGGTTGATAAGATCCCACCTGAGCCTTGTCTTCTCAAGACTTGTCTCAAAACCTCTCCAGGGAGTATGTTAACATTTAAACACTCTGAAAAATTATAGATCAGATCAGTTCTTGAGCGTGAACTGAATAATTTCAGAGGTAGTTACTGAAATCAGTGGAACTGTTGTTAGAAAAATACCTTTGGTATCAGAAGGAGAGGTTAAGTTCATTTTCAGGGCAGAAATTAATTCTTTTTTATCTTTTCTGTCAAAAAGAAGTGTCTAGGCCAATGGATTCAGGTCAGAACCTCCAGAAAGCTATTTGCCCCATCTTTAAAGAAGTATCCATGATAGCGAGAGGACACCCATCTCTTTCTCCTGATACAGAGCACCCCTAAGCTAATAGCTTAGGTTAGACTCTTAACTTCTCCTTGGTCACTGCTACGTAACAGCCGATCAGGAGGGAATAATTTGGTTTGACAGTTCACATTAGGTTGAAACTACTGCAAAGAACCGCAAGAATAAAAACTTTAGTTTGGACCTCCTGCTGTGAATGGTTTAGGACACATACTTTGTAATGAGCAACAGGTTTTCTTGCTCCTGTTAAACCCAGGGAGAAAACCACTTTTTTTTTTTGTTTTGTTTTTCTTTTTTTTTAACCTTCTAGCCTCTCCTGTGTTAGCAAATCACTTACCTATCAACATCTGAAAAGCACTCCTTTAACAACAATTTGCTGTCGTCCATAACATAAACTGAAAGTATCACCAACAAAAGTATTATTCTAATGCTCTGATTGCAGCTCATTATGTACTGTGCAGTGCTGTTTCTGTTTCCTGTCTGAATAATTTATGTACTTAACCAACACCTCCCAAAGGGCAGATTTTGCAATGAGATAGATCATTTCAAAATTCACCAGCCCTGAGTATTAGACCGCTGTAGGTTGAAGCTCATTTTTGCTGTTTGTCCCAATAAATACTCAAGGATTCAGGTTCTTGTGAAAAAAGGGTGCAAAGAGAAGATGACTGCACTTGGGCTTTTTTTTTTTTTTTTTAATTTCAAATGAATATTTTGAAGGGAGAAAGGTGAGAATCTTTTTTTTTTTTTTTTCTAAGCAGTGATCACAAAGGCAGTGAAGTTAAAGGCAAAACCAAAACCCGGTTAAACAGAAGTGTAATTCTGTTGCTCCTCAAGTTCTTGACAAGTTTTTATTTCCTTCAATGAGTAAAAGATTGCTCAATATGTGGTTCTGCAGAAAGAAATTAACAGTTCTTTTCTCCTATGCAGTAAATGGGAACCATTTTCTCCCAGTCTGTTTGAACTCAGTTTCATTGCACCACAACTTGACTTAAGGAGCGATCCAAAACCCATTTATGTCATCAGGAGTAAGATTTGCATCTCTTAACTTTAGACAGGTAAAAGTTAGACACCTAATCTAAGCTAGTTACCCTAGGCTCCTGTCAGAGTCAATGGAGGGAAGCCTTCTGAGGCAGATTCATTCCATTTATCTTAGGATGCATTAATCACCTTAAGAGGAGCTTGTTGCCCTTCACTGACTATAAATGGAGCCTTAGGATGGCAGATTCAGGTTTAAGCAGCCAGCTTGCAGACATTTAACTTAGGGCACATGCATTTCACCCTGGGAAGCTTATATTTTCTTTCTCTAAGCTTGCAGACCTGATCTTGTATAACTCCAGTAGTGACAATTATTCCTTGCAAGGCACTTCAAATGTAGAAACTCAGTCCTAGGCTTTATATTCAAATATTTTGCTATCAAAATAATAGCTGTTTACAAGGCCCAAGAATTAAGCTTGATTTCTTCCTTTGTCTACCTTCACTTTGTTTTTCCCATTCAATCACCCTCCTGTACATGATCTTGTACTTTCTCCTACTTCTATGTGTTTGGGCAAGCTGTTGCATGTGTTGATTGGCCAGCAGGCTGCTTTCTCCTCAAAATAAGCAGTGATTTAAACTCTTTCCCATGGTGAGGGCACTGTTGGTTATCTTTGCTTTCCCCAGCTGCCAGCTTCCACAAAACTTGTCAGAACATCATGTCTTTGAGACGATTATCCTCACACTCAAATATGGTTAAAATCAGCCAATGTGTTTGAAAATTATTTGAGGGAGGAAGAAGAGGAGGCAAACATACTGATGGACAGGACATATTGCCTTAAAATTAGGCTGATTATATGCTTCCTTACCCCTGAGAAATCTGGTAAAAGTTCTAGTATAGACACACAGAGGTAGGAAAGACCTTTTTTTTTTTTTCGTATAATATGATATGAGAGATGGTATAAATGATACAAGCTATACCAACAAAACCACAATACTAGAAAGTATTTATTTTTTGGATGTGCTGGCAAAATGGCTCTCCCAGGTGTTCCAGTTTCCTCTTCAACCCTATTCTTTGGGACAGTTATCTTAGCATAATAACTTTTTACATACTGGCTGGGTTTGTTTTTTGTTTTTTGGTTTTGTTTTTTTTTTTTTTTTCCCTGGGAATGCCTTAGTTTGTTATGCCCTGAAACACAAAGCATTAACAGCCTTTTAGAGAGTGCCAACACATGGTGGAGGTAGCTACCTGCTCTGTTTTCCATAAAACGGGTGTTAATAGGCTCTAGAGGGGTCCCTCAGTAAAGAAACGGAGGAGTTCAAGCATTTATTGACTGGCTTGTATCTCGTAGAAATATTCGAAGTGGAACACAGGAGATGTGGAGAAAAGCCACACAAATGAGAAGCTACTAATGAAGTGTTTTTACAGTTGGAGTTCGATGTGTGAGCTTGTAAAAGCTGATTAACTATTATTGTGTTTTCATCTAACTGGTTTGATAATTTGTTGGTTAAATGGCTCAGCTGAGAAACCAGTGAGTGTCCTTGGAAACATGCTGGTGCAAGAGTTAAAGCCTCAGATCCACACAGAGGGGGCAGGTTTATGTTGTGGATCCATGATACACTTCTCTTTTAATAGGTGAAAGGAAGAAGTGGCTGAAAAGTCATATTTTGTTCTTACAGGGTTCTCTCTGAGCTTATTCCAATCATTGAAATTGATATTCTCTTTAGATGTCTTTCATAATAAAGACAATTAACAAGTTGATTATCTTCTTTTTCTTCTTTCTTTCTTGAATTTGTCTTTTCTTTCTTTCTTTCTTTCTTTCTTTCTTTCTTTCTTTCTTTCTTTCTTTCTTTCTTTCTTTCTTTCTTTCTTTCTTTCTCTGTCTCTCTTTTTCTTCCACCTTCATTAAAGGACTCTGTTTAGAAGACAATACTCTGAGATTAACAATTAACTCAAATCAGTTAACTATTGCATTACAGCATCAACAATATAATAGAGGAGACTTGAAAAAAATGCATGCCTCACTTTTCAAAGGAAAATTACTGGAAATCTGTAGCAGGAGATGGACAGGAGAAGATGTGGAAATTTGTGTTTATTAAGTTTTTGTACTCTGTTTTTTAAAAAAAAAGTCTTCCCTTGTTCCAACTTCTGAATTCAAACCTAGCCACTTTATGATTGTAAAACCTGTTGGCTAACATAAGAAGTGGGAATTTTATGGCCATATTGCAGATGTATGTCTCTGAACCAATAGGTCCCTGCAAATCCTACTGATTTTGGTCTTGACTGTCAGTTAAGCTGAGTTAGATCTTGGTGGTAAACATTTACTGTGTTTAAAGTACTAATGAACAACAAGTCTGTGTGTCAGACATCCCAAAAAATGACTCAGCAGACGGATTGGGTGTAATAAACTCATGTCTAGCAAACGAAATAAATCAGACTCTTGAAAGATGAAAATCTCAATTCAAAAAGTAAAAACATAGAAAATGTTGGGGTTCTTTTCAGGAAAACGTATATGTTGTAGCAAAAAAACCCTCCTTCCTGAATAATTTGACTCAGCAAATGCCTGTGGGACCATGCTGGGAGTTCAGTTTTTACATCTTCCTCCAGCATGGTTTGGATTCCCCAGTCACACTGAATCTCTCATAGTGCTCTAAGATCTAAGACCCCAGGACATACCCACTGCCCCTTATTTTGAGAGAAGACCCTGTTTACCACAGGTCATACAAACTACAAAAACATCCAAATCCTATGAGGCATTACGACAATGTTTCTCAGTCAATGTGAGCTGATTTTCATCCTGCTTTTGACTAAAGGATTAGCTTTATCCTTTTTTTCAATTTCCAGCAAATTCTACCAAGAAAAAAAGAAAACTGAAAAAGTCACACAGCCATAGATATGATAAACATGTTAAATTACTTTTTCAGATGTAGCTCATAAAAAGGGGCTGTGGATCCCCCATTTAGAGGAGGCAGAGTCACAGTCAGGTCTTAAGTTCTATTCCATTTTTTTCAAACTACCATACTGAAAAAGAAAGTTAAAAACATGAAAACAACAAAATAATTGAACAATTCAGTTTGGAATGGATCTCTAGAGGACTGTAGTTCAACCTCCTAGTCGTAAACCCCAACATTTTATCAGGTTGCTCAAGGTCTTGTCCAGTTTGGTTTGGAGTATCTCTAAATATGAAGATTCTACAATTTCTCTGGGCCCAAGTTCCAGTATTTGATAATTCTCTGTCTTTTTTTTTTTTTTTTTAAATATTTAATTATAATTTCATTTCTTGTAACGTTAGTCTTTTGCTTTGTCTTTAGGCATCTCACAGTCTCTGGCTCTGTCGTCTCTAGCTCTGTCATCTTTGCAATCTCCCATTAGGTAGCTGAAGACAGCAATTAGATTGCTCCTTGCCCTTCTCTTCTCAACATGGAACAGACTTAGTCCCTTCAGCCTTGCACAAAATGTGCTTTAGTCTCCAACTGCCTTAAAGATCTCCACTGAACGCACTCCAGTTTCACAATATAGGACTTCTCATAAGCGAAATAGAGGGGAATAATCATTTCATTCAATCTGCAGCTACATTTTTGTTAATGTACCCAGTATGAAGTTGGCCTCCATCACTGCAAGGGTGCAGTGTTTACATTTCTTTAGCTTGTTGTTTACCCTCTACCACGGAACTGCTACCTAGCCATTAATTCCCAGCCCATGAAAATTTGTGAAAACTCTCTGTTCCGGATGCAGTCTTCTGAGCTTTTCTTTGTTGAATTTCTTGAAGTTCTTGCCAGTTTATCCCTCCATCTTAATCCCTTCTCAGTATCAGTCCTGCTCTCCAGCATCAACAACCATACTGAAGAATCACATCCTTTTCCAGTGTATAAGAACTGAAAAAATGTCATGAATTAAAAGGACCATGGAGGGAAAAAAAAAAAAAAAAAAAAAAAGGCACATGCACACTTTTATATATTTTGAGGCCCAGAAAAAAACAAATCAAAGTGTGAGACAACTGACTCAGCAGAGAAAGACATAACAAGAGTGACTGTAAGTTGAAGACAGACAAATTGAAATCAAAAACCAGTCACGACTTTTGAGCACTGAAATAAACAACCAGGATGACTGATGGAGTCTCCAGTTTTTGATGTCTTCAGATTAAGTCCAATTGTCTCTCAATGTGAACTGCTTTACCCAAACACAAATTATTGGTCTTGACGCAGGGAAGAGTAGATTAAATACAATGGCCTGTAGAATGAGGGATGAGAAACTGAATTATCTAATGGACTCTCCCAGATTAAAGCTCTTGAATTTATGAATAATGTCTGGGATAAATTTGTCGCTGAAATGATACAGATGTCTACAATGATCCCTGCTCATTCTATTGTGTAGCTGCTTTTCTTGCCAAATGTAACCACATAATGTTTCCAGAAAAATGAGCACTGAAGCTCATATCATTCCAGGAATTTTTTGTTCTGACAGGATTGATGATATAAACTTTGCAATAAATTCAATAACATGGATGTGAATACATACAGAGCAGATAGATATAATACTTACACTTGACTTCCATTTTTATTTCCTGTATACACATATACCATATAAAGCTTATAACATATACATAAAATATATAAAACAAGGATTTAAAGAAAAAAAAAACCCTCATAATTTAAAAATTACTTTAACCAATAATGCCTATACACAATATAGGAATTCTGGGTCAGCAGCTGGGAGAGACATCCATTACCCAAGGCAGTATTTAGACCAATTTTATGACCACCATTTCTCATCCTCCCATCCATGCACCTCTATAAAGAGCTTGGCCTGCCAGGACCGACAGGTCCTTCTCAGCAGAGCTGCTCCCCAGACAGGCAGACCACATGGACAGCCTGCATGGATGCAGAGAGTTAATTCATATAATGTAAAAGACTTAAGATTTTCCCTTGTTGCGTGGCATGAGATTCCTGTGGGGCTATTTCTCTGTCCTGTCTATATCCCTCTGTATAGTAGGCCTGCCCTCTAGCATATCTGCTCTCCTTAGCCTGCTGTCATCCTTGATGACAATATGTTGTGTCTTCTTCAGGTCATAGACAAAGATCCTGGGATAGATCTCCAGGCAGAGTACAATCTATGCAGCACCACATTTTCAGCTTGATCTAGCCAGTTTCTTACCTTCTAAACATCCACCCATAATATGGTCCAGAACCATAGAGCAATCTATAGTGAATTTTCACATCCAACCCAGTATTTAGTATTTCACCTGAAGAGCAGGTTTACAGGAATGAAAACCAGTCCATTTTTACAGTTCTTGGACTACTTCCACCTTTCCCCTTCATGGTACAAATGATTTTTTTTTGAAGCCATATCTACATTAAATGTTGTTCCTACTGAGAACAAAATCTATTTTTACAGCTCAAATGTATTGTTCTCTTTTTTAGCCTGAGATCCTTCCTAACATACCCAAGGATTTCACCCAATATGGTTCACAGAGCCTTCAAATTTAGCAGGATGGCATTAGAGAATTATTGCCCCAGTATTTTTGTGTTGTACAAAAGAAATTCAGTGCCCTTAAAAAACAGAGGAGCCAGCCATTCACTTCATCTGTTTGTGTGAGCGTTATAAGCTGTTTCGTAAATATAATAAAAAAGATGTGTAAAATCTTCAATGATTCCTGCTTTTACAGCAATTAATTAAAAAAAAAAAAAAAAAAAAAAGTTCCATGCACCACCACCAGACAATCAAGAGTGAGAAAAAGAGAAAGAGAGAGGGAGAGAGGAAAAGCTGGCTCCATGCAGGGCCTTTTTGCTTACAGCTATGAGACAGTACTGCACTTTCTCCTAATAACCTTGACCTGCTTTTCCTGGCTCAGCAGTAGCATCTGTGTCACATCGGCTTAGCATCTGTTTATCAATCTAACAGCACAAACCTGATTCCTGCTCCTATTCTCTTTAGTGCTGACGATATTAAAATGACTGAATTAAACCAGCAAAATTCCGGAAGCACAAGACTTATAGATGGGAACAGCTTTATAGAAAGAAGAGAAAGAAAAAAAAAAAGAAGCAAGGAAGAGGGAAGCCATATGTAGGAGCTCCATTTATTTATTCTCGACGGATTTAAAGAAATCTGTAATGAATAATCACTACTAAAATCTCTTGTGCAGAACTCAGGGCCACAGGCTTTCAAAACAGAGAAGGTAAGAATAATCTCAGACTTTTCCACGGATGTTAAGAAAAGACAAGGCAAGTACAATGAGGTAATAAATTACAATTTGCCTGTAGTCTCTGCCTCCAGGTAAAAGAGCGAAACACCAGTGAATAGGATTTAGTGCAGATCTTTAATAAGCAGGGTGAAAGATATTGGGAACTCTCCAGGCTTGTCCCTGTGGTTTACTTTTCCCCTTTTGCTACCACTGCGATGCTCTTTGAGATGTTTCTGAGCATAAAGATAGTCCTGAGTTTGAGGCATTTTTGCATATTTAACGCTGGATTTAGAAGATGTGGATTATTCCCACATACTTAAACCATTCAGAAGTCCCACGTTGCGGGACAGCTTCTGTTGCTTGGAAAGGCATAGTTCATTCCAGAGTAGTCACCCCGTACAAAACAGATCTTGACTCCAGAGCTATTTCAGAAAAAAGAAGAGCTGTCAGCTGGGGAGTTCAGTGGCACAAAATAGGCACAGCAGGCCAAAACTGAGGTGTCAAATAAGCCAAAGTTATTATTTATTGTTTATCATTGCCATGCTCAGACATGGATGAAATCAGAGCCCCATTGTGCTGTGCATACACAGCATAGTGTTTATCATCCAATCCCCCACTTACAGAGAAACTAAAACAGGAAAAGGAGGAAAAAAAAAATTGAGAAATTCTCTGATCTGCTGGAAACCGCTTCATGAATCTGAGGTACTGCAGACTAGAGTAAAGGTCTCATGAGTACCCAGTGTTTAAACCATAGAACAGAATAGTAAACCTGACATACCCCAATTTAATAAAAACACACACTGTCTGACATAACAGCACAAATAGTCAGGGCTTTGGAGCTTTGTCTCCTATATAAAAGAAAGGGTTTTTTTCCAGTGTCACAGAGATCACTGAGTCCATTAATGTTGCCCTGGAAAATTTATTTGGTATTAATTTGGGCAGGTATTACACCCAGAGACACGTTGGACATCCACCCACTGGAAGCATCCCACCAGAAGCATCCTAAATGTCCCATACTTGCTTGCCCTGAGAACTCCACGATCGAAGGCCAAAGTCTGACAGTGGTGTGGCTGAACACCAGTGGCATGTAAGAGATCCTTTTACAATAACATATATGTATATCATTATTAATCCTTCCTTTGAAATGTATTAATGAGATCTTTAGAGTACATCTACAACAATACAAGTCAAGCTGCTCCACCAGATTTTGTCCTTGCATCTATGATTTGGTGACTGTAAACAAGGGGAGAGGGGGGAAATAGGTGGAAAGAAAGCACTCACTGCAGTTATACAGAGTACCAGCTATCAAAACCATATGACTAGATCTCAGTGTGAGGTAAATACATGATTTACAGGCTAATTCGCTGTTCAGGCCACCTCCAGTGAACTTAGATTAGTCAAGAGATGAGTTTGAAAGAGAAAACATATGTAAACAATTGCTGAACCTCCAAAGAAGGTTTCTTCCATAGGGAAGCAAAGGATAAAATTATAGACTAGAGATCTGTGAGAGCGGACAGCTAACTTGCCGTTCTTGCCGAGTTCTTCATAACATAACAGTGCACATGATTTGGCTATGATATGAACTTGAAATCCGAGCCCCTTTTACCTTTGGTTTTTTTAACAGCTTTTTACTCTCTCCATGTTATTTCACCTTTTGTCTGAAAGCAGTGCCAGAAACTCATAGGAAAACTCACCCAATGTCATCGAGGTTGCAGGATTTCACCTATATTTCACACAGGAAAGCTCTATCGCCCCAGGGTTACTCAGAATCTTTCCCTAGTTCGTTTTTCCAAAGGCTGGGCTTGATTCGCATCGGTAGGTGTCCAGACTTCACTTTAGGATCCTTCATGCCTCAGGCTGAAGGCTGAAAGTGCAGGAGGTGAACAACAGGTTGGGTTTGAGATCTGGCTTTTACAGAAACCTGGGTTTTATCACTATGGGATTACATTTATATATGAAATAGGAAATAGTTTTAAGAACATGATAACTGATCTCAAGACTAGAACTTTTATTCAGGAGGCTTTTTAGAGTAGCCAAGCTGTAGTTAAACCAAGAGTAAATTCAGCAGAAAGATGTGAAAAAGACATATTTAGAGATATATGGAACTTTAGTCCACTGATGACAAACTCCAGACAAAATGTGTGACAACATAAAAAGCCAGTCTTTTTTTTTTTTTTTTTTTAATAACCGTACGAGGAATCTAGGTAAGGTGCCAACAGCTCTCACTGAGTTGCAGCACTGCAATATAACTGAAATTTAGGAGGACAGTTGTCATGAACAAGTGTATTAAAGTCTCTGTTTATAACCTGTTTACGAAGGAGTGAATGAACAAGAGAAGGTAGTATGGGCAGGTAATGGTGGCTTTCTTACTGAAGATATTCTTAAGTGCATAAGGAGATGAGGTTCACACAACAGTCACATACATCTCATCTGCCTATTAGTCCCCAACTCCACCAATAGCTTATGAAACCATTAACTAAATTAAATTTATTTTAACAAGCAGTAGTAAGAGGAGAAAAAGAAAAGAAAGCTTGTCTCCACATGGCTGTGAAGGCAGCCACTGAAAATATGTCCAGATCAAGCCAAATTCAGTAAACACTGTTTAAGCAACTAGACAAGATGAAGAATAACAAGGATCAGGTACTGGGACAGAGCTGGGGTTGATATGTGGGAGTTTGGTGTCCTGTGGAGAAATTGGAGGTATTACCCGTGTGGCCACGTGGGAGGTGGCCCTGTGGACTTGGAGGGATAGATATATAGGGTATGGGCTTCATTGGTTCTGTTCCATTTCGAACAGTTTGTTTTGATATTACTGAAAGTTTAGAAATTCAGAATCTCAACTGACTATTAATCATGCAAATGTGTATGTCTGCATATGTATATCTGCTGTCTTATAAAGTCTGGCTGAGGTATTTGAGAAAGCAGGAGATGTCACAGATCAGTGAGTCAAGCAGTCTGAGTTACTCCCTGAGCAACTATCCATAATGAAAAAAAACAGAAGAAAATATCTTTTTAATGGGGAACTTCAATTTGGGAGACATATGCAGCCAGCAGTAAACTTCTCTTCAAATTTAAGAAAAATATAAAGATGAATTAATTATGGGCTGGCAGTTGGTAGTAGCCTAGGGACCAACTGTTATTATCAGATTGCACTCCGTACAGAGGACAGGATGAACCAATAATAAATACAGTTGACTCTCCAAAATAATTCGTTTCTCAAAACTGGGAAATTAGAATGAGATTTAGTAGGTAGAGGGGAAAAAAGTCAGGAAAATGAGATTAAACACTGGGATTTTTTAAAGAGTTTACAAAGATGAATCCAACTTTGAGTAAAAGTAAAACTTTGTTCAAAGGCAAAGGAAACACACTAATTAGAAATAAGAATGCAACATGTGACAACGGGAAAGAAAGAGACCTTAACACAGACAGCAATATAAATTAAACATTATAAAGTGTAGAAAATTGATAAGGGAAGCTAAAGACATCAAAGAAAATCCCATGGTTAGTAGGATTAATGACAATGAACTTAATTTTTAGGAATAATTAGGAACAAACTAAATCCTACAAATAGCATCAGACCATTTAGTAATGGAAACTGCAAAATTGTTTAAACCGTACAGTGGAGGGTCAGGTCTCCATACATTTCTGTTTATCTAATAAGGCTTGAATAATTTGCATCTACAAAGAACTTATACACTGAGGAGTGCTCTATATCCTGTAATTTTAAAAGTCATTATTAAATTAGTCTTATGGTAACTTTTCGAGTATTTTTTCTAGGGTCAACTTCAAAGTAATCAGCCTATCCTTCTTGTCAGTTCATTTATCTCTGCTTTTAAATATACTGATATGACACCAGCATATTTTCCTTTTCTAGAATTTCTTTGTTATGCCAAGATTATTAAAAATTAGCATCAGTGATCGACTGTGTGATTCTGTGATGAGATTACAAGTCTATTTGATAGACTGTGTAGGTAACCTAATACATCTGAAGGCATTTTAAATTGCTGCCACATATTCTAACACACACTAAAAAAAAAAAAAAAAAAAAAAAGACCACTCTGAACTTTAAGGAAATTCCATAACAAGAAAGCAAACATTCAATGGAATAAAAAATGGACAATAAATATTAAAAAGATGGGCTTCATGGAGGAACGAGCACGGGAACAAAATTGGCTACTCAGCAATTCTATGGCCTGAAAATAAATATGAAATGAATGCTGTTTAAATCAACACAGAAAAGAACAAAATTATAGGACCAAGCAACCAGACTATCCTAAATATCTTCATAAACCAAGTTGAGAAAAAAGATACCTTAATGCTGTTGCAAGGAACCATGTGAGCAAGGAATGAGGTCATATCTACAGAGTGGTGTCTATATCCTGGGAAGTAGCAACTGTGAAAAGGACCTAGGATGATGCTGAAACAGGAAAAGGGGCTTTGGCAAAGTGTTTAGACAAGCAGAAGTTATTGGGCACCATAGAGGGAGAAAGGGTTGAATGCAACAGTCTGTGAAATACCAAAGCTTAGTCCGGGTGATCTAATGGACCCTTCTGGCCTAAACTGTGAATATTGATGAGATTTATTTCATCTGAATAGATTTGTCTATTCCCTGTTAGACATTCCAGGATGTTATTGCTGAATGCAGTGAAATATGTAGTGTTTCATAGCTACATGGGTTTTCTAAGCTAGAAGGGACCATTATAGTCTGACCTCATGTATAATGGGGCTACTTTAGCAGCCTGTGGCCCAAAACATGTTGCTAGGCTTGCTAAGAGGAACATGAACATGCCATTCAGGCATGATCGTTGATTGCTAAAGAAATTATTCAGAAGCTCATAAATGAGGATTAAATAACTCAAACAAAACTTGCTTTCTACCCCTATTGACATGGACAACTGACGGCTGTCAAACTCTTGTCTATACCCGGACTAGCCCTAAGTAATATAAATTATAATGTAAATTATTCCAGCGTTTCACAACAGTTTTTTGCCAAATGGTTCTTGTATCAAATCAAAACCTTTTGCACAATCAAAGCGTTTTTTTTTTTTACTAGGAGTGCTAAAATGGGATCTTATCTAAACAGTTTAGTTCTATACTTTCTGTTATCCTTTAGTTAGGTCGAACAAAATTTTACGTGATTTTTGTAACCTTCCCATCAGCACCCACATGGTCAACAGTTAGAGGATGCTTTTGAAGACTTGTAAAGGAAGACCTTTTTTTTTCCCCCAGTGGAGATTTAACATCACTTGATTTTCTTCTTAGACAGACACAGTCACACACACATGCACTCACACACATGAAGAAAAAGAACAACTTACGAAGAATGAAAGTCACAGACCATTGGTTTTCTGAACCGGCACCATCATATTTTTTTCTAGGTTAATACAATAAGCAAAACATGAACTTCCAAGGATAGCTCCAGAGTTCAGAACACTGTCTTTTCCAGCCCAATTTGTGTCTGGTCCAAGAACAAGATAGTGTTATAAAAGTTTTGTTATGACTCCATGTTTGAATAGTCTCAAATGCCTCACGTCACCAAGGAGTTGACCTATTCATGCTATAGAGTATCCCCAAAGCTACTCTAATTTGCAGTATTGTGCTTGTACAACAAAGAACTTATTCTAATGACAAGGAAAATGTGATTTGAGGGAATGTCCCAGATAGCACTATTGTACTTGTGCTCTTGACACCAAAGAGTGGTTTATACAGGAACTACTGAGCTTGCTCTTCACCATCTGGAGATTTACCCACACAGAAGAAATTCCCAAGGGGACGGTTAAACTGGATTTCCAACTGCAGAACAGCCTCAGCAAAGACCAACATCTGGCCAAAGTGTCCTGTCAAGGACCCATGCTCATTGTGCATAATAAATGTGGGTCACTATTATTCTAGGTTTATTTTCTTCTGTCACTTGGTATAATAAGGGAAAAAAAGCAGCAGATAGAGAGGACAAAGAAAAGTAGAAATGAAGTAGTAAATACCAATATTTTCAGAAACTGTAAATTTTAAATGGCTTAACCTTCCTTCAGAACACAGAACAGCACCATTTTCTAAAAGATCTGTGACTTTGTCCTAGAACTCCCGGTTAATGTTCATGATGCAGTTGTGCCCTCTCCCACTGGCAAACTGCAGCACACCACTAATATGTGAATTTTTTTTTTAGATTTTTCAAGGCTGAGACTGTCTTCAGTTCCTGAGAGAACTGAACAAATCTGTTCATCCTTTCTTGAATTTCCAGTCACGCATTCCCATTCACTAGAAAGAACACCATCTCAAAGAGCTTTTGGAGAACCAGACAGCCTTAGTCATCTTACTTCCAATTCACAAGCAGCACTGACTGAAAAATTCCATCGTTTCTCAAATTTTTGTTCAGCACAGCTCCATCTGATATATAGCATATACAGTTTTATCACACTGGTTGTCCACAGTACTTGTGAATCAGTGCACAATGAACCCACCTCAAGTATGTTATACTTTATGCTTGTCTCCAGCCATTTTAGTACTTCTCACATGATGAAGTTTTGGGGAGATACTTACACATCCCAAGCTCTGGATAGGCATCTTTCCTACCCTATCTCTTTATGTGGAAAGATCTCTTTGTTCACATAACTTGCTCCTCAGTGCCTTTTCCAGTTTCCTTTTGATCAACAACTTCTAATTTACAGTTCCCTTCCCACAAAATAAATTTTCCAGGTAGTTCTTTTCCCGTTAGCCCAGGTATCTCTCATCATTGTTCATCAAGAGTATATTTATCAGCTCCAAAGATCAATCCAAGATTTACTTTACCCATCACCTATTTTTTCTGTTTTTTACCTGACACTTTCCCAGGCCCCCAACACACATTTGGTTATCATAAGGCTGTCAGGATCTCATTCCTTGTCCATGGACCCGCTTTTTTCCTAGTCCTTCTGCCTGACTCCTTTACATCCATCTTCGTTCAGATTATTTATATAGTGTAATACTGGAAAAGTGAAAAATCCTGTCTAAGTATCACCTTGACTGTCTTTTGTACATTGAGCTTGATTTCAACAACCTTTACAGTCTTCCAATACTCTCTCAACAAAGTTCCCTTAATTTTTTCATCAGCCTTTTCATTGTGAAAAATTCTTAGATGTTTCCAATGTCCTACACTATCTGTATCTTCTATTATCTCTTTTCAGTATAATTAGATAGGCTTGTGCATTTTTTTTTTATAATTATGACTGGTTTTTGTTATATCTAACATGAGAATAACATGTAAAAAATAAGGGGTTT
Organism: Athene noctua; assembly: GCF_965140245.1. NCBI lineage: Eukaryota > Metazoa > Chordata > Aves > Strigiformes > Strigidae > Athene > Athene noctua. The sequence goes on from NC_134037.1 coordinate 6,181,113, forward strand.
TCCCTTTTTACTTTTAATAATCCCATACTTGGGAAATACCTGGGCTTTTGTTTTTCTTCTAATGGGGTATTTATTCCTCTGAGACACTGGTCAGCTAGGAGAATATTTATGTGGTAATAAAAAACTTTAACAGAGGGTTGTTTGGATCTAATAGTCTCAGGTATTTCAACACATCTTTGCTTGTCATGTGTCATGCTGAATTACGTCGTGGCCGGCATATGACAGCAGCCCATAATGTGACCTGTGTAATATAGTTTGAAATGTAATGTAGTGGGAGGGGGGCTAAAATGGAAAACCACTCTTTTGTGCTGGATAAAAGCTGTGGATTCAGAACGAAAGCAACTTCAATCTGTCGGGGAACTGGAAAAGATTAAATGATAGCTCAGCAACAAGCTTACAAAGAAATCTGCGAGAATAGATTAAATGATACCTGCAACACATTACATTAATATAAATAACATTCATATTTTTCAGGTTTTCAGCACAAATCATTTTTTTTGTCTGAGTCATCAAATCGCTCCTAAATGTTAATTTGTCAGTTCGCACTTGGAAAGTGATAAATGGTTTATAATTAAAATGCAGAAAAGTAAATAAACATTCACAGAGGATAAATGGCTGACTGAGACACAGGGACTGAGCCACGGAGAGAAAACAGGTGTCCTGGTTCTCAGAACTGAGCTTTAGCCTTTTGGAAACAATTCTTTCCACCAACCATGCACTTATATATCCTGGCTTCAGGAAAGGCTTGCTTCTTTACAGGATAATGTAGCTGCATCAGGGAGAAAAAGAGAGAAAGGGTACGGCAGATTTCCATTTGAGGTAAAGGAATGAAAAAGTCCGTCTGTTCTTACAGAGGATCTGATTCTCTAGGGAAATTATGTTATTTGCCTAGATGAGGGGAAAAAAACCCCAAAGTTTTAAAAAAAACCCTGTTTTTTTCTGGCAGAAATGGTGAAATTTCACCCTTCAGCAATTTGGTGAAAACTGATAGCTGTGGACACTTCTCAGCCTGGGTAGCACAGCAAAAGGCTGCACCATGCGAACTGGCAGATGCAAAGAGAGAGAGAAAAAAAATAAAATTACACTTTAAAACTGTGTGCCAGGCTGTCCAGCTCAGTTAATCTGCTCTGCAGTCCTCCCTGCTTGCACAGCACTGGTGTAAATTCAGAGAGGAGAGAACTGTGCTCATTTTTGCCAGCTGAGAACCCAGCACATGATAAAACAGATCACTGTGAACCACAGGTGAGGGGGCTGTACTTGGGGAATATGTTCTTTAGCTAACCTGTACTCAGGTTAGCACACATGAAACACAAACAGGAATCCCAACACAGATCAGACCGGCTATGTCTAGCTCATATTTGGAGCGTCAAATGGAAGCAGGGCCATAACACAGCTTTGCAGGAGAGGGAAGCACATACCAATCCACAGAGAAGCATGGTGAAGAATCCTAACAAAGGACAAAATATGCTTGCTTTATTTTGAACAAATCAACCACTGGAAAATAAGTTCCATTTAAAGGGAAGCTTGTCACCAGAAAAGTCCATTGTGTTTAGAGTGAGTCTTCAAGTGAACAATCCATATTGACTAAGCTGCTTTTCCCTTTGAATGTCATGATGAATTAGAAGATTAACTTTATTAACATGTAATTATTACATCATAGAATCATAGAACGGTTTGGATTGGAAGGGACCTTAAAGATCACCCAGTCCAACCCCCCTGCCCCGGGCAGGGCCACCTTCCACTAGCCCAGGTTGCCCAGAGCCCCGTCCAACCTGGCCTTGAACCCTTCCAGGGAGGGGGCAGCCACAGCTTCTCTGGGCAGCCTGTGCCAGGGCCTCACCCCCCTCACAGGGAAGAAATTCTTCCTTACATCTAATCTAAACCTACCCTCTTTTCATAATTACCAAACAAAATATATAATCATAATTACTATATAATGCCATATACTATTTTCAAAGCACAGCATGAAATTTGAATTGCTAATATAAAATTAAAATTAATGTTGCAGTCTATTATTATTATTGTTGTTGTTATTATTAAATTTCAAATTAAATTACAGGATTGTCTGGGTTCGAAACAAGAAAAAAAACCCAAGGGATTTTCCTTACAAAATGGAAGCGTGGGTCTCTATTTTTGGAGACTCCATACCTAAAACTGGTTTAAGGCCACAGTTATCAGAGAAGTGGTAACCATTTCTAAAATCATCAATGGCTTGTTAGGGGAGGACAAGCCTATAAACAATGTTTCATTCACCATTTTGCTCAACTCGGTGTGTTCCCGAAAAGGGGAATGCGACTTTTGGCAATATGCTACAGTGAGAATCACCCCAGAATGGAAGTGGTAGAACAGGAACAGGGTGAGCATTTAGGAATACAGTAATATCAGATATGAATGAACACTTAAATGTCCATTTGAATGATATTTGGTCACTAATTTGGGAAACCTTGCTACAGAGAATTCAGTAGGAAGCTATAAAAGTGCCCAAGTATAATACTCATAAGTGTTTAGTGCCATTTGAGATGCTTCAGGGTACCTGAGACAGCCACATAGGTCTGGCAGATATGTCCCAGGATCTATAGGAGACCAATGCTCACCTGGTCTGACAGCTGGAAGCAAGGTGGAAAACCGAGGGTATGTCCGATGGCACTGGAGACTTAAGTTTAGGAATATGAATTGAGTCCCCTGTTTCTCTCTGTTGACTATAAAGGGAACTGGAGAAAACTGGTTCCAATATAGACACTTACGGATTTCTTCAGTCACTCACATGTAGGCACCTTGGGCCATCTGAGACCTCATAGGCTTCCCCCTGGCCTCCAGCTGCTACTCCAGAAGGTTTCCATCAGTCCTATGTCATATCTGTCAGTGTTGGGCAGATGCCTTGCATATCCAGAAGTATCTCAAATGGCATGAGAAACCTATGTTAAGGCAACTGAATTCTGCTACTGTAATAGAATTCAGCTTCAGATTGAGACAAAGCTGCAGGTTTAGTTATTAAACACAGGCTTCTAATGCCATTTGAGATGCTTCAACATTCCTGAGGCATCTGCACAACACTGACAGATGTGACAGAAGTCTTACAGGAGACCCACAAGGTCTGGAGCAGAAACTGGAGGCTAAATGAAAAATCTTACAGTGCCAGAAGTGGCACAATGTGTGTAGGGAACAGAATTTTTTCCCAAGTCAGCATAGCCAACGGTCTAGACAATCAGATGGAGGTGTCTGCTCCAAGATGAGATTGCTACCTGCCCAAGCTCTGTTGGATTTATTGATAAGACGTCCCTTGACTTAATGGGAACTTCAGTCTACAGCTGATGTAAAGACACTACCTTTACAACTGCAATTCCGAAGCTGAATTCTAACTCAGTGTTCGTTGCATTAATTTCACCCTCACAGTTTAAAGAAAATAGTGAGTATCTCTTTTGTCTTAAGAAACAGATTTTTCTGAAAAAGGTTTCATCCTAAAGTTCCCACTATTTCCAGTGGTCTCTCAGGCACTCATACGTAAGTAATACGGGAAGAGATCACACGGTTGCCTAGTTCAGCCCAGATCTGGACCTCTCCCCAAGACCTCTATTGCAGATTCAGATAGTAACGCTTTAAATGAGCACTTAAAGTTTTTGCCAGCAATTTAAATCTGCAAGTTTGGAGCTCAACAGAGGCATATTTTCCAGTAGATTCTGCATATCACACTTAAAGTTCCTGTAGTGAATGTTGACATGAGTCCAAGTGAGGTAGTTTTCCCGTGTATCTACAACAGACTGAAGGTGTTGCTTTGAGAGAAGGGGTGTGAAAAGTAGTGTAGACGTACTTCATAACCTGGTAAGATGTTATTCTCCCCAGAAGTTAAGGAAATGTCATGTTGTGTTGAACATCAATGCTTTTCAAAGCTTTCTGCCTCTGCCCTTAATAAGCAGGATGTCTGTGTCTACACTTCTGTAAAGGGTAAATCTGGAGAAAAATTGAGATTAATTTAACTTCCGAATCAAATCACTAACCTTGCTGATGTGATTTGGTTTTGGGGTTTTTTTTGGGTTTTTTTTTTTCGATTTGGAAAATGATGGCTATGACCTCAAAGAAATTCCAGCCTGGCCTCAAATTCCCACTCTCTCCTCTTTGCCTTGTCATCACATTACATGACAAATATCAGGAGGCAACGCAGACTGTGGTAGAAGGGTTCAGGCATAACTGGCCATGAAGGCTGATGGGATCTGCAGGCAAGTTGCGTACATGGGAAATTTGGTCTCCAGGAACTGAGCTTCAGTAACACACACGGCTAATAGCTCCTCCAAGACCTCATTCTGCACATATGTAGCCAATGAGATTTCAATATTGAATAAAGGAGTCACTTCGAAATTCCATCTATCCTGCCTTTTTCTTCCTTTGCAACATTTCAGCGGTACACAATAGGCAAGTAATGCAATAATAACAAAAATACTCCAGCAAGATATGCTTGATTCCACTGCAGTGCAGCATATAAGGGCAATCTTTTCTTTCTTTTAATAATGCTTTTATTGCACCAATTTTACAAAATTATGCCCTAATTATAGTGGAATTTTTTTTATTTGCCACTGGGAGAGGAAATACAGCAGATGAAGCTGTTTGAGAGTGCATGGTTCATACAGTTGTATTAAATGCTTCCAACTGCTGCCTTTATGTTGTTAACAAGTCAGGACCAGACATGCATGCATTTTCTGAGTGCCTTTGAGGATAGCATGGATTATACTTGTATTTTTATTAGAGCTGCTCAACTCATTCACTGAGAAATAATGTCCAACCATGCTTTCAGAACTGTCATCTACAACTCAATGAGAAACAAACGGATCCCTAAAGACAGACAAATCACACAGCACATAACATGGGGTCTAAAAGTTAGTTGTCTGTATCTAGTCTAGACCACTTTTACTTCCTTTGGAATCAATGCAGGAAAATAAGTAGTTTCTGAAAGGCTTCATTTCTCCCTAAAAGGAATGTGTGGAGTAGGTCACCTAATGGACTCTCAGAAGATCTCTATTTCTTTCCATCAATTTTAAGGAGAGCATAGGGTGAGTCATTCACAGATAGAAAACCAATTTTTAGACATGTAAATTTGGGTGAGATGAATCCTACACAAGAAAGCTTAATTCTTTTAAGATATAGACTAAAGCTGAACAAATTCAGTGAGAAGATTTACACATTCTTCAGCAGGCAGGATTTAAAAAAAAAGACAATCGTGTCTTCTGACCTTACTAGCTTCTGCAGCGTCTTCCTCCCTACCTCCAGAGTTGTTCATTCCTGTCCTGTAGTATTCAGTGCATGCATAGTTATACCCACATAGATCAGATTACAAGCTGGCAGCATGGGAATCTAGATTTGGAATCACTTTAGCCTTGTGATATTTTGATTGCCAAGTATGAAACAGGTGCCTGATTTTCATAAAATCGTGATCACACATGCTAACCCACACCAAAGCAAATAAAGCAAAGCTGCTATCCAAAACTAAAGACATCCAAAGTAACTGGTTTTCAAATATAGGTTTTGAAAAGCCATAGCTTATATCATCATCTCCTGCCATTGGTGTAAACCCAGAATAACTTGAATATTTCCATTAACAAAACAGGTGTTGGCTCTTCAACTGTTGGCAAATCCAATAGACCGGGTTCAGATTACTGATTCCTGATAAGTCTCAATAAAGTTTTAAATACTCAAATGTTTTATCTTAATTTCCAAACCATGGTTCAGCAAGCAATTTACACTGAAAAGATATTTTTTCTTTTTTTCTCTCTTTTACTAGATTGTCCATCAATGGGAGTTTGCAAATGTTTGTAACACCTCAGGATCATCACAACACAAAGCAATCTGGAAGAGATCCCAGCAGGAACAAAATTCCATCTAGAAATTTGTCAAGTGGTTTAGATTTTCTTCCTAGCGGTGGCTGATATAAGAGGAACAAGAGGTGGATAAGATCAGCTAGTTAATATTAGTTCTCAAGTTCCCAGTTTTGCCTGGGAAGCTTTTCCTGCTTGTTGACTGAGGTGTCCAGCTCTTGAGGGAAGCAAGGTAGGTGGCTATTCACCCTGGCAAGAAGTTTAAAGTGACTAAGTTTAATAATATCACGAGCATAAATAATTTATTATGTTTATAATAAGGGAGGTTTCTTGTTAAAACTGGCAAGTTACCAATAATGATTAATCCTTTATTCTGTTTAAAAAATTGCTGAGGAAATAAGAAATTTTATGTGGACTGAGGAGAACAGAAGTCCACCTGCCTAATTAGAAGGACAGAATAAAACCAGTGATGTATGAATAAAAGATGCTCACCATTTCCTCGTATAGACCAATTAGACCAAAGAAGATGTTCTTCTGGCATTACATTTAGTCTGTAAGGCTCTGACTTTAATTCCCATCTCTGCCTTATAATTTCTGTGTGACTTGGTTAAAGCATTTACTTTCCCTGTATTTTTGATTTTTCATGTTTATGGTGGGAAAATAATAGTTCTTTTCCTCGTGAGGGGTTGTATAGCTCATTGTTGTTTGATAGATGTCTTCTGGGGATGTTTTAAGTAGAATCATTCATCTCTTGAGGCCAAAATGACCTCCCCAGCTCCCTCTTGGCCCAATTTTCTGAGCCTCTGTGATTGCTTTTTAGATGCTGCAGTAATAGGGAACATATGATGACCTAGACAGATACTTTTAAATGACTCAACCCACAGAGCATCTGTGGTTACCTCTGGGAGACTCTTTCACAAATGATCTAACAGACACTTAAGAAGTTTGTCTAGATATCCAACCTCATTTTCCCTTTGCTCAATTTCATCTCATTGCCCCTAGTTATGAATCTGTGAACCACCCTCAACAATCTCTCTCCCTGCTCGCTGCACACATCCTTCAAATGCTCACAGAACTGAGAACATCTTCTCACAACACAGTTGGGGACAGCAGGGAAGAGGAGCGGACGAGCACCTCTTTTGAGCCCCCAAGCACTCAGAAAGAGAACACACTGCCTGCAGAGATGCCCATGTGGATTGTCAATATTAGAGCAGTAAGCACCTGAGGAGAAACCCACCTGGTGAGTGAGCTTGCTTTCATTTTTGAAAAAAAAAAAAAAAAAATCATCAAATAATGTTTGCCTTACGATCTTAATTCAAGCACTTAATTAAAGCCAACAGAGGATTCTAAAGTGAGGAGAAAAATTAGAGCAACAACTTTTTAATTATGCTGTAGGCATTTTCTCCCTTACTTATTCTTTCTCCAAAAATCAAACAACTCTTCCTCTAAACACACATTTAGACAAAGATGATGGCACAGTGATATTATGGGCTAGAGCTTGCTTAGTGCTTAGCAAGCAAGTACTGGAAGTTGTCTGCCCAAACCCATGACCTAAATAACATGATCAGCCCTTACCAGGGATCACCCCTGGGTCACTCCTTTAGCATCCCTTTCCCCAAGCATGGTAAAGGAGCAGAAGAAAGAAAAGACAGTAGGTAGCTTCCTTCCAGGAAACTCAAGTGGAAAAAATTTCTAGTCATGCAAAAGTGTTATTCTTCCAGTGGTACAGCAAGTTGTTGCCTGCTTCCAGACAGTGAGAGAGATGAAATGACTCCTGTCATCTCCTAGAACACAGCTCCTGCCCGTCAACAGCAGCGAGCTGAACCTACATCACCCACTCTTGTTATTATTAGTTGTATAACAAAAAGATTTGTCCTTACAGTCAGCAGGTGATTTTATATTACTTGGGATGGAAAGAGTAGTATTGATGTGGATATGGTCAAGTTTTAGAAGGAGGTCCGGTTCATTTGATGGAAAGAGCTTAGTGAAGGACCCATTGCAAAAGAAAAGGGCTGTCCTTATCATATCAATCTATGCAAAAATATGACCAGAGCTACTTCCTTTCTCAGAGTAGGACCTCCTGTGATTTCATCAGTCATGCCTGCTTAAAGGCACCCTGTGTCAGTCTTCAAAAGGAGACAGAAGATACAATCCTCTTTCTAGAAGAAAGTCTCCCTTAGCAAAACTCTGGTTTGTGCTGAGCTTCATTCAGAAGGACACATTTATTGAATTGGTTATGGAATTTGCCATGGTAAGTCAGTAAATCATGTCCACAGCTGCATCAAAAAAGCATATTAAAGAACCAAGGTCTTAGGAAAGTGAACCTTACACCAAACAGAAGAGCTTAAGCATCCACTCAGTGCAGTAAACACAAAATTCACATCCAAATTTCAAACAGCTTTCTCACCTACACTCAATCTGCCATCAGTTGCTGGAATGACCATTTCCTCAACTGGTACTTTTTTTTTTTTTTTCTTTTGATCTAGAAGGAAAGGAAGAAAAACGAAAACTGAAAGTAGAACATTTTGAACATTATTGCAGGTTGTCCATAGTCACAGTTACTGACAAACTGATCACACTAAGTCTTGCTAACGGTGAGGGAAAAGATTGCAATCACGATCACAGAACTGGATCTAATTAAATAATGGGCATTCATTTGAAAGAACATTGTCTTTGTGCGAACAAGACCAGATGTCTCATGTCTCAGCCTTTCTAGGACAATGGGCTGGAGATATTTCTTGTCTTGACTTTCCTTTGTTTGTGCCAGATAGTTGGACTGGTGTGTCTACCTCGCTTAGCCTCTGCATTCAAGAGACCCCAGCTGTGACTTCCTGGGTGCAAATCCCATCGCGCATTGTTATAGCAGGGAGACAAACCAGTCACAAACTTTTCTGAGACTAGATATAATTTTCTGACAAATAAGGGACAATACAGCCAAGATGGAAAATGAGTCATATTCTGCTTCATTCTAACCTTTGGATTGTCAAATAATGGAATAAAACCAATTATAGTTGACTGAAGAACAGGATTTTGAGGTGTCAGAAAATTATAGTGTTCTTTAAATATAATGTAAATGTCTAAACTGGCCTGAAACAAAACCACTGCAATATTTCACATCAGTGAGAAACCCCCTGTGGCTCAGAGAAACTGAAATTATTTCAGTGTCACTGCTGAAAGTAAGGACCATGAATTAACAAGAATGTCCTCTTTATGGGAGATATAAAGGCACCTTCCAGAACTCCACAAAGCCTGGGGGCCCATGCCAACTCTTTGTAGGATAAATTCGTAACCCTAGAGCGAGAAAACTAGTTTGGGTAACTCTGTCTCCAAACAGACTCCTCTGGGTGTTTTTACTGCTTGCTGCAGAGATGGGACTTGACCCAGACAGAGTCAACGTTTGTAAAGCTTTAAAACTCTAAATTTCATAAAGAAATCCATGAAGCTCTAAGATTACTGGTTTTTACAGCTCTGTCTGTACTAGTAAACTCAACAGGGTTTGGACATGGCCTAAGCCTGGGTCCTCTCATCGTTCTATACTGCTTAATTGTTAGGACACTCTCTTGCATGGATTCGACCTATGCCAACTCACGTTCTCCCAGACAATGCCCCAGAATGGTTCACTGGTGAGCCAGGACAGTCCTAGAAAAATCCAGTCTTCATTTGGAGGAGATTTCATCAAACCTGAGATGTTAAAAAAACATAATAATAATCATCTGTAAAGTCACACAGACCAATCAGTTTTTCTTTTTCTGATTTATTTTGCTTAATTTCTCTTAAAAGACAGGATAACCCAATGCAGGCCCAGTTGGAATCATTTCTATCTGTTCAATAAGCCTCTTGTCTGCCATTTCACAAAACACTTCATTGCTCTGCGTTTTAGCTACTCACCTGTAATTATCCTGTCTCTTGACTATTAGTATTGTCTATATCATCTATTTAAATATCAAGAATGTGTCTAACTGAGGGAAAAAAATAGCCTGGATTTGGATTACAGCATTTTGCTCTCACCGGGTTACATTTATCTCTGAAAGAACAGGGACAGAAAAAAGAGAAAGGAGATGTAGAAATAACATCAGTAAAACATCTCCTAATAATGTAACCTCCTTTCCAAATGGTGAGGTGAATACTAAAAACAAAACAAAACAAAAAAAAAATCTTACCTAAAAAAGTTTTAAATCTGAATTTTTAAAAATGCCTGAAAGAATCAAATAACCCTGTTAAACATCATCATATCTACCAGATGATTCAGTATAGCACTACTTTCTCATCTCCAGATCTATCTGTCGCTTGAAAACTTCTGGCTATGTAACGTATTTTTGAATTTACCTTCTTTACGTTTTCTACTATGTTTTTGGAGGAGATTCAGGAGACAGCATGAATCATTTTTTACCGTGTTGCAATATGCTCTAAAGATACTGACTCCATGGATCTTACCCTGAAACTTTAACACCTTTGGCTGGCTATTAGCTGCTTTCTCATTCTCATTAGCATGTCAGAAGAGTGTAGGGAGTACATCCTGAACCGTTGCCTTTCTTTTTTATGATCTTTGTCATTAAAATGACAAATTTGGAACATCTATCAAAATAGCAAGGTAATTTGCATTTTTTAATGTGAGAGATGTATTGGGCACAAGGAGACAGTACATAAAATGTCCAGCCTAGCTCTTAAAAATGATCAGATGCTTTCTGAGAAATTTGAAAATTTTCTTTTTTTGTGATGCTAACGTAAAAATTATTTCATGACATGAAGCCATCCCCAGAATTCACATATAATAGAGGGACAAGTTTTATCTTGTGGATGTGATTCACATAAATATCTGAGACTTATATAATTCTATTCTCAGTCAAATCACTGGTAAAAATCTCAGTCAGAAAAGGATAATATTTTTTTTTTTTTTAAACTTCCATTTAGCGCTTTGAATGTGCTCTTTCACACACACCCCTACCTGCCACTTATGTGGGCCCATTATTATCTGGCATTAGCCTTTAATGGATTTATTCTCTCAATATATTTGTGACCATGGAAGAAACATTCTTTTTCTGCTTTACACAAATATACCAGAACTAAAGGTATAAAACCATCTGCCTTTGAGACCAATGCCCTTATTTAATCACAGAACATGGGAAGCAACTATAATCATCTTTCCCACATTGTCTCAAATATTACACTTATATCCTGGTTCTTAAGATCAAAGAATATCTCAGTTCCTTACCCTCATATCCTCATTCAGTCTTTGGCTTTGTAGACGGGTGTGCCAGAAAGGGCCCCTCATATTCCCAGTCATAGGGATTATTTTTGTCGTATCGACATTTGTCCAGAAGATACTAAATTAAGAATGCTTATTTATTCCATGCACACAAGTTAGACATCACCCTCAACCTCCCCCAGACTGTAAATAAAATAATCTTCAGTAAATAAATTATGGAGAGCTTTGCAACAAGATTAACTTGGGAACAGCTCTTAGAAGAGAATATCTCTTTTCCCACTAACCCTTATCTGGCTGACAATCATAATGGTTTGGGAAGTGAAAAGGTAGCATTATCAATTCTGAAAAGTCAGAAAGTGCCTGTCGCACTAATCTGAAAGTGTTTGGATTAATATGTGGATTACTTCTGTAAACTTGTGTACACTGAGCTGGCAACAGTACTGCGTATTTATACCCGAGGCAAATGAATAAAATCACAGGCATAAGCAAGCATGCACACTGCTGTAGGAATCACAGGGTGAATTGGTTCAGTAAGAATCAGAGAGGTACCTCTGCACAGTAAAAAAAAAAAAATAGACTCTTAGTTGCCTAACAACCTGAAACACCCAAAAGAGATAAACAGGCAAGTAACATCTCCAAATTGAAAACTCAAGGCAATGAGAGACCTTGTGCTGATGTTATTTATGAGGAGATACTGTTGGACTGAAAAATCTCTGAATCTCACAGCATAGCTGAGGTCTCAACATTTCCCTTTTCGTGCTGGAGACTGTGTGGAAAGTTATCTTGGATCAGGGTTTGAACTGCAATATTTAGGAAAACAAAATAAAGGTGGATCTAAATTTGCTTTTATATCTTTTAGGAAAAAAAAATAGTCACAGGCTATCACTAATGTAACTATAATTCTCCTGAAATTCTGAGTCTGAATTAGGCTTTGGCCATACATAAGTCTTTCCCCCCCCCCCCCCCCCCCCCCCCCCCCCAATTTTCTTTGCTATATTATCAATCAATCCTCATTTCTTACTTTTTCCCACCTCTGTCTTTGATATTCCCATGCTCTATTTCCCACTCCCTTCACTGTTTTTGTCGTACAGAAAGTAATTTTGTACAGCATCTCCAGCCACTCTTTATTCTGCTGCAAGATAAACTTCTCACTCCCTCTGGAAAGAAGAGCCACATGGGATGCTGCTGCCCCATGGTTTTTCTGCTGTATCATTCAGTAACCTCAGTGACTTCCCCGCTTCACCTGTGCGTTTTCAATCTTTTCACAAACATATTCCCAATCACTCTTATTAATATCCTCCCGTTCCCTACAGTTTTTCACAGCTGTCCCCAGGAAGAAACAAAACAAACAAAAAAGGAAAGCAAATTTCCAGACAGATTTAACTTTACCTCTAGGATTTCCCAAAATTGATAATCTCAGAAAAGACACTCAAACATATTTCACCTACATTTTGATATC
>NC_134037.1:6193781-6333781 GCF_965140245.1 Athene noctua
TTCTATAACCAATGCAGAAAACAGTTTTCATCCTGTTTTCCGGAGATATAATCCATTGACTACAGCATGAACCTAGATTACTGGTTAGATGGGAAGCTTGTCACTTGTTAAGGCTGCAGGGACATGACAAAGCTGTTGAACTGGCCACGTGAAGCTAGAAGACATGTCTTGCTGGCTGTGACAGGTATCAGTGTAAGATCAGAAAAGTTACAGGGATGGGACCTCTGTGAGGGACAGCTGGACTTCACAGGTGGTTAAGGGAGAGTTATGTGAGAAGCATCAAATTTCACACATAATTGGAGGGGGTTATTGGGGACCTCTTGGATCACTCAGACCAAACCTTTTGTCTAACCATACCAAGAGTCAAAGCTACTTCTCCAGTCAAGAGTACCAGAAGGATGGGATGGGATGGGATGGGATGGGATGGGATGGGATGGGATGGGATGAAACAGGCAGAATGCTTTCCCTGGATTGATACATATCAAGGACTCTGTGCCAAAAATATCACCATGGGTTGTTTCTCTTTCCCTGGCACAATCAATATATATTATTATACATATATATAAAGAAAAAGAGTTTAAGATGAAAGAACAGATGGATTCATCCTCAAAGATAAACTATCACTCCATGATTAGGCTTCTGTCCTGAGAGGCTAAAATACTCTTCTTTCATAAACAAACAAGAGGACTGAGTCCAAATATTCTAGCTCAACCACAAAGTTTACGTATATACCAGTAAACTAAATAATTCCAGGTCCTGCTTCCTGGCCAACTGCATGATCTTGTCACCGCCAATATTATGAAACTCTCATAGCCTCAAACCACAGTGGCTGCATCTAGCCTGCTTTTTAGGAATAGTTTCAGGCCCATTCCAGCATATGAACTGTCCTGGGAATTGTTTAAATAGTGTTAATTTTCCCTGAATAAAACTGTACCAGTGACCATAAGGGTGCCTGAATCTGAGCCTTGGTACTGTTGAATTTTCTACAACAGATATAATCAAAGAAATGAGCCACTGATTTCGTTAAAGAATCTCAATCTGATACTTAATTTTTAATCCAGTCCAAAAAAAAATTTTTTTTTTTTTGGCTTAGCCAAATTCCCCTTTAACCTGTAGTCAATTGGAAAAGAAAAAAAAAAAAAAAGGATAATTTGGTTTAACCACAGTAATCATCCTGATTGAAGAAAGCAACCATGGCCAGAGAAGGTAGGAGGGCTTCAGCTGCCTTTTGATTTGTTTTACACCAAGATCATCATTCTGCAATCAGTTAGTAACATCATTTTTATAATGCCTCATATTTCATCCTTAATTATTTCTCATTTTCTCTGATCTGACTGAAATAAAACCTGGAACAATTGGCTTCAGTAGGGCAAAGCCTGGTAGGAAGAGTACACTATAAATACAGTCTAGAAAGATATAGCTATTGCCTTTATTTGACAACCTAACTGTTCCCCAAGCACTCATCCACCAGCCTTATAAAAGGAAATGTAGTTACTGAGGTCCAAATTCACCGTTAGCTTAAGTGTGTGCCATTCCACTGAAGTCAACACAATTGTATCCGTTTACTTTCACAGTGAATTGGGACCCAGACCTTTACTGAAGTAATAAAAGGTCAGTCAAACATACAGGCAAGAGACCAACTTCTTGTTTAAATGAAAGCTGTGGCTTTGCTCGAAGTTCTTGACATAGATGATAGTATCAGTTAACAAATGATCTGAACAGGCAGTGGAAGAATAAACATTGAGGTATATGAGTAAGTTACAGAGGTTTATGGGCACATTATGCTAACCGAGTCATGATAAATAATTACATTTTTTCACCTTCTGTCAATGCAAAGAAATATGTCATAGCTTATCTCATGCTGGAACAGAAGTAAGGTGATAAAATAATGTTGTTGGATACCTTTAAGCTAACATGCAATATTGGCCATTAAAGACAAAATGAGTCTGATATAAATAAGTATTTCATACACATGTATAATTCCCTCCGAAGACATTAGGTTTTGTTAGTAGAAATGAAAGCTTAAATTGACTCATGAAAACAACACAATTTGTCTTGCAGTCACTCTGTTGTGCTTGGAAAGCTCATACAGTGTCTACAGCTTTGCCTCACCAACCACATCTAAGGTAGCAAGAGTCACACTATACAGATAGAAAAAAAAGGATGAGTTCCACAGGCTGGATATAACTTGATCTCATGGTTACAGGGTCACGTTTACTCATATTCTATTATACTGTTTAGGAGCACAACAGGACATCAAATAGGTTTAAACAAGTTTAAACAGCTAGGTTTAAACCTAGGCGCTCTCTATAGTCAATGGAGACTATATAATTAGTAAAAGTGATTACCATGCTGATAGCGATTCACCACAGCAAAGAGATTTGTGCGTTGCCTGTAGCACAAATGGAAGAAGACATGCATGCAGGAGGACTTTGGAGGTGACCCACAGAGTCAAGAGAAAGCCACCAAAGACCAATAACAATGATGATAAATACATTAACAAAGCAAGTTTACAGCAATGAACCTACAACAGTGTTATTCAGTATCTTACCCATGTTTCTGGATCTCAGCCTAAGACACCAGAAGGTGCTACATAAAACAAATGCCAATTGTGTAACACAAGAAAGCAACAAGGACACAAACAGCACTGCAATGAGAATAAAACTTTCAGAATACACTTAACTGATATCTGCTTAGCGGTTGAAAATGCTGTGTCATGGCTAACTAAATTGGATTGAATTCTTTCAAAAATTAGATGGTTGGAGGTACTAGGTTACATGGGTAGTAGGCCTACCAATCCCAGTTACCATGGCCGTGCAAAAGTAATGATGGCAGCAGGCAGATCTTATGTAATTTTGAGAACATATCAGTGTCCTTTGCAAAGATGGCTTTCTTCTTTGCAGAGAAGGCACTTTCAGCCAGCAGAACTGAGAGAGAAGTGGTGGATTCATCCCCTCTCTGCATGGGGGTGAAATCTGTTCTTCAGTGTCTCAGGTTAGAGCTTCAGCCATGACCCCATATAATTTATTTATTCCCAACTATTTCCATTAACTCTCTGTTCTTGATACAGAGATATCTTGATACACAGACTTAAATATTAGTATTTCATGGTTTAGGCTGTTGGCTTCACCTTTTATCTTCTTAAACAAGTACCTCAGCATCTCTAGTAGTAAATAAAAGGGGAGAGGAACAGTTATCTGTCTTGAAGCCAGATGGCACAGTGTAGCTTGTATCCATGGCTAAGCTCTCTTGTGTCTAACTAAACAGGTTGCTGCATGCAACCTGTTTGTTGGGAACAGCCCCTGGACTGTGCTGTTCTTGACCCAGGCCCAGGCACTCTCTGGAGAAGCACCAACTGGCCTAAACTGTGAACCAAACAAGAAATTTGACAGTATGGTTGACCTAGTTGCAAGGTCTGGGCCCATATTCTGGCCTTGATTAATTTGCTGTTGGCCTTATTTAATTTGCTTCACAAAGACGTAGATTATGTATTAAGCCAGAGAGGAAAACATTTCAATGTAGGGAATGAAAATCTTTAATTTTAGCACATTAAGGTAGAGGCTGCTCCTGAGAAGCAAAAGGTTGCTGTTTTATTGTAGTGTTGACTTGCAAAGATTCAGGTGCAATATGTAAAAATAGACAAAGAAAATAGGGCTGGACAGGACCTCAGCAGATAATTTAGTCTATCTTCTTCCCCCAAGGCACGATCTTCTGTATCAAACTGATTATGACATATGTTTGATTAACCTACTCTTAAAACTTTCCAATCATGGAGATTCCACCACCTCCCCAGGCAGAGCTAGCCTGCACTTAGAAAGTTTACCTAATGACTAACCTAAATCTTCCTTGATACAGTTTAAGCCCATTGCTTCCTATCCTATCCCCAGTGGATATGAAGAGCAAGTTATTTCCTTCACCTTTGCAGCAACTTTTTCCTTAGCTGCAGCCTATTGTCCCCTCTCACCTCTGTTTTCTTTGCTTATGAAATTAATAATAATCCTAAAATAAGGGTATAAAATATTCACTATATACACTAATCCCACAGACATTCTATTAAACAGGCTATTTGTAACCGTAAAAATTACATATGTGGGATTTTGCAGCTGTGTGATTGTTTTGAATGCATTAATTTTTATTTTAATTTGGGAGAGGGGCTGTTTGCGTCATGAGGGTTGCTTTTAAAATATTCAGGTCAACCTGCCTTTTCCTCTAACCCTTAAAGGGTTAAGTCACTGGCTGATAATTCCCTTTGCAAGTCAGATCCTTCGTTACAAGTAGAATCCTTACAAGAGGACATATTTCATCTTTTAACTGGAGCATATCTAATGATCCGGGGGAAAGCCCTGTCTCGTAACATTTGATCTAGCCTCAGACAAGAAGAGCAAGGTGGCATCAGCCTCTTCCTATTTAGTCATGAGCCAGGGAACTGCACCAGTATACAAGTGACATGCAGAACACATGCATCAAAGTAGCAGCTCAATCTGTACTGCAAATAACACTCTTTCATGTCTCAGCATGGTTGCTGGCCCTGAGCTGTAGTTCCAGTAATTGACATAGTTGCCCAACGCTAGAAAACAAACTCGGAAACTATTCTCATTAGACGTCCCCCTGGTTTGCTGCTCCGTTATTGTAAAACCCAAACACTGAGCTTCCTACCAGCGTGGCTCTGTTTTTAATTAGTTCTGATGGCACTGGGCGACGCGCCAAGGCAAAAAATGAACTTCCTGTGATTGAGGCTTGTTGCTCAGTATGTTGCTTCCTCCACACAGAGATTGTTTTCACAACATTTTCTGAAAAGGAGCTACTGACAGAAATAATATAAGTTTTTACTGCTTTTGATTTTTTTTACTCTGCCTTCCATGCTTATAAAAGGCAGCTCAAAGTCAAGGATCCTTAAAGTTACTGTGCCATTATTTTGCCTTTGTGTGACTTGGCTGATTAAAGACATCCTAGCAGATTAATTTTTTAATAGAATAAGCACAGGCTCCTGTTAAAAAATTTAAGACCAAGGATTTTTTAGGGTTTTAAATAAATTAATTTGGATATGTTCAGGCATGGGGTGGGGAGGAACTTGAGGCTTATATTCAACAGCATAAGTTGTCACAGTGTGAGTAGGGGTGAGTGAAATAGCAGATGAATGTGATTCAAAAGCACAATTAGTGTCTGCATGTGGGAATGTGATGAGGTATTCAGTGTCTTAGTAATCTCCTTCATTTCTTCTTATGAGGCTTCTCAAGTTAATTTCTTATGAAGCAAGGCTCAGACATGATCATTTTCTTCCAATGAGCGTCTGCAGGTGGGATTCAGCTCCAGATACCTGCATTTGGGTATCTCAGAAGTGCATGTCTACATTTGTGCTGTCTCTGCTTTGAGTCAGAGCTAGTGAAGATCCAGTTGATATCATCAGTGGAGTCCAGAGAGAAGCTGACCCAACCAAATGCCAGTAGGTGTTTCTTGTGTGAGCTGAACTGCTTTCCAGTCTCCATTGACTTGTATGGACAGGATCTCCATTAATTATAATGCTGGCTTAGATGACTAGACCAGATGAACAGATCTAAATTTTATATTCCTAACTACAGACCTACATAATAGTAGGCATCTACCTTCGGGTGTGTTGAACTGCTCTCTAGACTCCCATTGCAAACGTTGATGAAGGGCTTGATTTAATCACCCACACGCAGGTACCCAGTGTTATCTGAGATGTCCCTACGTCTCATCTCACCTCCAGCTGCCTCTCTAGAAGAGCATGGGTCTCCTCTAAGTCCAGTGTTACATCCGTCAGTCCCACATGGATGTCTCACAGGCTCTTGGATGTCTCAGGCAGCACCAAAAAACTATGTCGAGTCAAACTGAATTGAGCTTTTGATTTTTGTTGACAACCATGAGAGTTTAGGCACCAAGTACACATAACAAATTCCCGCATTAGAATTAGGCAGCTGAACCTGGGGGTGAATCTCCCCTGCCATGTGACTTTCCCTGAATGGATGCTACTGTATTTGATACATGGGTAAGCCTCTCATGGATAATTCTGTGCTTTATAAATTTAATTTTAAAAGATGGTTTGGGAGAAAAGGGATAAACTCAGCCTGAAATCTTCTGAACTTGCTTTGTACAGGAATGCAAGTTGTGACAGCCTGCTTGCCATTGCTTGACTACTTTCTGGCAGTCGCATTTCTACAGGTATATGTAGAGATAAAAGTTCCATCCAATTCAATTAAAATGTCAGTCAAGTCAAAGAAAAAAACAGAAACGTTGTTTTCCTTTGTTATTGTGTTTCTGGCATTACATGGTTTGCTTTTTAAAATAGCAGTGTGAGGTGCATCAAGGCACATAATGAGTATGCATCACTCTGATGGCATTGAAGAGGACGAGATGACAGATTTCAGAAATGACCAGCTACTGCAGTAGTTATAAAATGGCATCTGCAGACTGTGCAAATAATTGGATTTTAACAACTGGCTACTAAACAGGATGGTTGATCATAAGACTATTCTTTAGTTCTGATATTTATTATTTTTTAGTTAGGAAACACAGTTTCTTTGAAATACATCTGTAAATAAACAATATTATTACCACTTTGATTGTCTTCTCTGTTAAAAAATATTGAGATGGGTAGAAAATGTTAGAAAAATCCAACAACTATTAAATAGAAAGAATCAGAGAATCCTGAGCCATAGATCACCAGAGATTAGAACTACCTAGGAGATATTGCCATGTACTTGCCAACTTATACAAATCCTTAGGCACTCTTTGTTGAGCTCAGTCAGACGCAGGATACTTGACCCAGCAGACCCATTTTACATTCAATCCATACTGAACTGACCTTTTCTTCATATTCTTTGGGGATCTTTCCATACCTGATTTTGACTAATGGCAGCTGCAGCAAAGGCAACTGATGTTTCTCTGCTGCTTTTGGTTGTTCTCACAAGACTGCCAGTTAGAATGCATTGAAGACTGACGTCCTTCATCTCAGATGCTCAGATCTTCAGTCTGCTTTTGGATTCTGAAGATAGATTTCAGAGGCATTTCTACAAGTTCTTTATGTGCTTCAGTATTTCAGGGCCTACAAGCACCAATACAATCGGTAAGGATAAAAAATAAAATATCCACAATGTTTTAAGGCATATATTGACTGGAAATGTGGAAAGGGGAAAGAAATGGAACAACCTTGCCCTCAGGAAAACAAATGTTCCTTTGATTGTACAGAGCTAAACGCTTCAAGTAGTTCCCAAAGCTTAGGATATGTTATACCTTTGGCCACCACTCCGTTGTGTTTATATATGCCTGATGTGCCTGATAAAACACGTTCCACTGATTGCTTATGTGTTTTTGCCCTGTTTGGTGCCTGTGCTGGATAAAGTAAGAAGACAAGTGTACAAAATGCTTCCACAGTCCCTTTCACCACGACAGAGGATGCAGGAGCACTTGTTTCTTCCACTACCTCACTCCAAAGCCCTGTCCATCGATCTGGTTAATGCTAGACATGAAGTGATTTAGATGGGTCTGTGCTATCTCTTACACCTTCAGTCACGCTCATCCCTCATTGCTCTGTTTTGCCCAAAGCAAAGCCTTTGGACCCTGCATGCCCCCACTTATCAGTGTGCTAGCACCTCCTGTATGCAGTAGGCCAGCTTTTTTGTATGCTGGGGATAAGCTGAGATCAAAGCCAGCAGTGCTCTGAGGGTCAGGGGCTGCTCTTTCAAAGAACTGCCTAATTTGGTCCAAGGTGCTGTTTCCTGAGAATACAATGAAAAGCTGATTCCTGCAGACTGTTCTGATGGAGTTGGACTACAGCACACTAGTGAAATAAAATACAGTTAAGCCAGTTGTCTAACACTGTGGCCAACTGGTATGGTGTAGTCATGTCAATACTATTAAACCTTTTTGATCTTCAGAAAAGGGTGGCCACACTGAATCTACTTTTTTTTTTTTTGATCATTCCCTGGCCCTGTTATCTTCTGAGCCATGTCCAAGGACTTACCAGGAAAGCACTTCTTGGCACAGCATAGACCGCTTTTATGCCACAACTATATAGATAACTCCATGCAGGGCCTGGGAATGTTCTTTAACACACTTCAGTTTACTCGGATAGAAGCAACCTAAGGGACTAGATATGTTTAACGTGGGTCACCACACAGCTTTGCAGTGACCCTTCAGGGAGATAAGAACCATGGACCGGATACCTTGTACATGCTGTTTAAAACTGAGATCCCTGCTAATAAAATATTTTAATTACTTTCATTAAGACAGGATATTAATTCCATTTTCTCAGTCACTTTCTTGTCAAAATTGTTCTGGTTATTTTTCTTCCTTCTTAAATAGTCACGCAAGTTTGATTTAAAACATGCTTTCTTAACTTTCTGTCTTGGGAAAGTAGCTGGGGAAAGGGTACCCCCATTGCCAGTGATTTCATATCAGTGGAAGTCAAAGACAACCACAGTTTTGAAAGTCAATTTCTGGAACTCTGAAGTACACTTACAACATCAGTTGGACAATCAACTATATTCCTAAATACGGTTCCACCTAACATCCTCATATAAAAGCATGAGCTCAACTCCCAGCCACTCTTCAGGAGGAAAGGTTGAGGATACAGAATCAGAGTCACAGAATTGTTGAGACTGGAGGGCACCTCTGGAGATCATCTTGTCCTATCCCCCTGTTCAAGCAGTCACCTACAGCAGGTTGCATATTAACAAAAACATGCAAAACTAAATAGCTCTGGTTAGAAATAGTAATGGGACACATTGCAGTTTCATATCCAAGCCAGAACTTTTAGAGCAGAAGTCATGAGTTTCACAGGGTGATGAAGTTGCTTTTGGATGCAACACCAGTATGTTGGCTTGTGTTGGCACAGGTACCAAGATGTAACGAAAACAGATGTAAGGCAGCTGTTCTTTTCACAGTTTCACACATTTATGGACAGAAGTAAAGAATCTCAGTGGGGCTGGAAAATATAACATAAGTCCTACCTGGAAAAGCAAATGCAAAAGCTGCTAGGTCCTGTGTGCGGGTAGGTGAACTGAGCCCAAAGGGTTCACAGCATCACAGAATAGCTGAGTTTGGAAAGGATGTCTCAAGATCATCGAGCCCAACCCCCTTGCATGGTCATCTTGAACAGGTTGCTCAGGGCCACGTCCAGTCAGCTTCTGCAAAGAGTCTGGTTCTGTCTTGTTTACTGTCTCCCATTAACTATTTATACACATGAATAAGATCACCCATGTGCCTTCTCTTCTCCAGCCTGAATAATCCCAGTTCTCTCAGCCTCTCCCAGCATGTCACACACTTTCAACCCCCTGATTCTCTCTGTGGTCATTTGTTGGACTCACTCCAGTATGTCTATGTCTATCTTGCACTGGTGAGACCACAACTGGCCACGGCACTTCCAATGGGTCTCAACAAGTCTGACCTGCTGCCAAGGCTCTTCCTAATTCAGCCCAGGATGCTGCTGGTCACCTTTGTTGTGATGGCACGTTGTTGGCTCATGTTCAAATTCTTGTCCGCCAGGACCCACTCTGCAAAGCTGCTTTCCAGACAGCCAGTTCCCAGCCTGTACTGACTCATGGAGTTGTTCGTCTCCAGGTGCAGGATTTGTCATTCCTTCGGCTGAGCTTCATGAGGTTCCTCTAATCTCATTTCTCCATCCTGTTGAAGTCCCTCTGAATAGCAGCACACTCGTCTGGTGTACCAGCCACTCCCCCTCGTTTCAGATCATCTGCAAATATGTTAAGGGTGCACTCTGCTCCATCATCCAGATCATTAATGAAGAATTTATACAGCGTTGGCCCCAGTATTGACCCCTGAGCACACCTCTAGGTATCAGCCTACAACTGGACTTTGTGTCACTGATCACAAGCCTCTGAACATGGCAGTGCAATCAGTTTTCAGTCCACCTCACTGTCCATTTATCTACTCCGTGCTTAATCAACTTGTCTATGAGAATACTCTCCACCTATCCACCAGCCTATATCCTCTGAGACATTAAACAAAAGTTTATGATTTTATCTTATTATGTCCCGTGCCTGTCTCGCATTTGATCTAAACCTCAGATCCAGGCAGTGGTGGTATAGGAGACATCAAGGTCTTGCTGTGCAAAACTCAGCCTTGAGCCTGATTTTCTCTCCCAGTATACACCTGGCCATTATTTACTATTATTGTATGTTGTGAAATGGCACCTGGGGTGTACCTAAAAAACAGCTCCATTCAATAATCAGACATATTGGGGGGGTGGGGGTGGGGGGGGTGGTGTTGCAGTGTTTTTTAAAGAAAAACAAACACTTCTCAACTAAAACAACCCAGCCTAAAGACATTGATGATTTTCTAATTAAAATCTGGTGTCTTAGTTTTGCTCTTTTTCCTTTTCCTACCCAAACCTTGGCTCCTTTCCCTACAAGAATTTCATAGAAAGGCTCTTTCAAATCACCCTTTTCCTGTCTTAGTTCTTCAAAGACTTTGCTGAAAGATCTTGTCTTCCTGATGGTATTTTAGGTGCCTAACCCCAAAAAGCATATAATTCAACCTCCTTTACAAATCTCAGTTTTCTAATGGTTTCACACAACAGGTAACAGGAGCTATACAGGTTGGCTTAATTAACAAGGCTCCCCCTGACTGAACAGGATATCAGAGTCCAGCCCTTAAAACCTGTGCATTTATATTTAGCTTACACATTTGAAGACAGGGTAGGACACAATCTTCAGCACTGAAATTCCGAAGCCGGCCCTGGAGTTACACAAGGGATTAATTTGATTCTGTATTTAGATTAACGGTACTCACATAAATACTGAATTAGAGCTGATGTCAATCTTTTATGCTAATTGCTAGTTAGACCCCGTACAAAGACACGCTTTGCTTGGACCACTTTTGTAAGATTGCTATCTATCTACTGTGGAGAGATTTACGCATTTGCTTTCTATTAGCATTAACAGGAGCTGTCCACATAAATCACTCATCGCTGGTAAGAAAAGATAAAGTCCTACTAAGTTCAGAGAACACAGGCTTTCCCAATTGAAAAAATCTATTAATAATAAAAAACCTACAATGTAAATATCTGACATCTGATCTGTATAGTAACACTGTGATATGAAATAAAGTGGTCTGTGAAGTGATTGCTTCAAGGGGAAGCAATGCTTGGATATTTCCAAACCTTTTTTAATAACTCATATAACTCCTCTGGTATTGGTAAAAACATAAATAAAGCAAATAGCTGCGGAGGAAGGAGATGGAGCAGGAGCATAATCATTTCAATTGTTATTTTTATTGTCCTTTATTTTTTTCCACAAGATAGTGACAAATCCAGTGAAACACCTTGTTATACTTGCAGAGAAGACAAAGATTGCTGGAAAGAATACAAAAAACAGCTTTTAGCTAATCCAGATGTAACTGGGCATCAGATCATTTAGTCTAAGAAATTAAAGGTGTCCAGATGCAGTGCGTGCTGCTTTGCTCCTTGTTGCTGTTCTTTATGAAATTGGTATAATTTATCTCATGAGGCCAGGAAAACCTGTAGATCATTGGCCAGGACTCCCTGGTACTTGGCATTGGTCCAGCCCTGATTATGATCTGTGTAACTGTACATTATGATGATCTATAAAAAATAAAAGCAAAATTGTTTTTTCCTTTCTGGTGATGTAAATCTGGATTGATTCTAGTGAGGTTACAATGAAGTAACAATGAATAATCAAAAGAACCAAGGTTCATCCGTCATGTTGCCATCATTTAATCCTCTGTGTAGCACTGAATACTGTTTTTTAAAGGAATGTTGTAAAAAGGTTGCCCAAAACCTTATCTGGATTTCAATGTATGTATACACATCTATTGTTTTGTGCTTCCTTCCATACGTAAAAGGACAAAATTGAGCATTAATTAGAAAACATTGGTACAGCACTGTGCCATTAAAAGTCACCTATAAGAAACTAAGCTTGATGCAATATTACATTTTACAATTAATGCCTAATCACTTGACACTAGTGAAACTTTAAAATGAACATTGTGTGCATGTGTTGCATGAGAGAGGGGAATACTTCCTCTTCAGAAAACATCTTTTTGTCTAAATTAAAATATCTTCTAGGAATATATTTACGTAAAAATACATTTCTGAGTTTCTTGGGTGAGTTTCTAACAAAATTCTTTTGTTTTTTATCTAATTTATTTCTTACAGGAAAGACATAGTTTTGGCTTTCCGATGCCACAGTGTTCTGTGCCATTGAGCGTATTTTATTCAACTTCAAAACATCCCAGATAAGCTCCTGCTATAACCACAAAAACCTGTGGTAAAGCCTGAATAGAGGAAAGACAAACAGCCTTAAAGAAATAAAATCTGTAGAATCTAATTCTTCCCCTGGAAGGTTATCCTGATGGATCCAGTGAGCTCTTGGCTAAAAATCTGAGGTTTCAATTTATCCACCACAAGATCACTGGATCTTACGCCTCTGTCTCTCTGTTACATTAAAGAGCCTTCCAGTGTGGCATGTAATCTCCCTGGATGGGTAACTCCGGTTGTGCTGACAGAGTTCACAAACTGATATACTTCATCTGGGATCTGGCCAAGGCTTTACCACTGGCCTTGATTATTAGGTGGAGAGGAACAATTCCTCTCTCTTAAGGAACACTGTGGCAGCCAAAGGTTAGATTGATTTTGGCTGTCACAGAGCAACATCTTTCCAGTTTATCAAATGCCTGATAAACTTGGATTCACACTCAATACTCAGTCCAAACACCTATTGAATTTATGTAGGAAGTTGGTTGGAAAGAAACAACCATAAGTGATAGTGATAACTTAGAAAAACTTTGACACCTGCATGAATGGATGGGCAGGGTGGGAGTGAAGTGTTGCACTTGGCAGGGAAATGAGAAATAAAAGAATGAAAACTAGGAAAATGCTTAGATATTGTGACTTGCCGCTTCATACTGAGAATAAGCTGCTGAATTGTATTCATTATCTTTTTAGGGTTGTCTGAGATCCTCACAGAAGAAGCATCACTTTTTTCTTACCTGTTCAGGACCCATCATAAGGAAATAAAGATAGGCAGGCAAATAGACACGTAGATACTAAGAAAATCTTTGTGGTCTCATTTATAACAAAGTACCCTAATGGGATTTATAGAATAGTGGCAGGGTACAGAGCCCTACGTGTAATTTACACAACTAAAAAAAAAAAAAAAGGTGTAAATGCAAAGAACTTGAAACTATTCCTCATCAATTCACAAGTATATGACTGGGTTTCTGGTGATAATATTTTAATTAGGAAGCTGTATTTGTTACAGACACAGGTCATTCTGAGGGTGCACAAAAGGATCCAGCAGAGCAAAAATAATAAAAAGAGCAATTAGGATGAACCTTCTGAGAAAGAGGAGGCTGACACTGAAATAGAAAGTGTTGTTCCTGTGAGCACTAAGAATAACAATAGACAGAACCTTTAGGAAGAGTGCAGGACTGATATTTTACATCTAAACACTTTCAACCAACAACATCGAGACCTTCCATAAAAAATGAACCAAACCCTCCAAAAAATGCAGTGATTGCATAGATACGTATATATGTAGGCAGACAGATGTGGTGAAAGAAGAGATACTGTGATAGAAGAAGAAAATCGAAAAAGAACGGAAATGGCTGATTCTTTCTTTGTGACATATTTTCTCTCTCATCCTTGCATATTTGCATTAAAGTGATTGTGAATAATGTACATTTGACCAGTGCTGTCTGCGGAACTAATGCCTATTAAAGTGATGGGAAGTAGCATATGTTGTGCCTTGGGCAGAGAAAGTCCAATCACCCCCACTGTGTGCAAGTCTCCAACTAAAATGCAGGACAGGCTGGGTTTTATCCTAAATGAACCCAGCAGGGAGAAACAGGACATAGTCCCTCATTTCACATTTAAGCTTCTAAACTAAGGTTTAAAGAGTTAGATTCAGAAAAAAAAAAAAAAAAGGGAACTGTAACATCCATCATTTAATTTACGCTTGGTGCTAATGTTATTTTATCTTTTGCTGGTGCTATCAATACAAAGGAAAGCAGTAAGGCAGGGGAAGTGGACATGTATTCAGTTGTTTCAAGAACTGAGGTGCATTTGCTTTACTGGTACCGAATGAAAGAAAAAAGGAAAGGGGAAGAAAAGCAAGGAGAAAAAGAGAAAGAAAACAAAAATAAAACCTTCACTGCTCCACTCCTGTTCTCCCTTCACATTTTCTGCCCGTGCACGATTTTGTCAGTAATTGCAAAATGGTTTGGGTTTGTTTGGTTTCACTTTTATGTTCCTGCACTGTACTAGAAATGTTCTGCTATTTGAACAGTTTGTAAAGCTTTTTTGAGTCGTATTACATAATCTTTCCAACAACCTCCAGCATCAAGTTCAGATCTAAAGCAGTCTTTCTTCTACCTGTGTGAACTTGATAGCTGGGGAAAAAAAAAAAAAAAAAAAAAAAAAAAAAGGCAATTACAGAACAGTATGAGAATAACAAATTCAGCTGAACTAAGGAAATAAAATTTGCCGAATTGTCATGTTTAGATCTGTAGCAACGAATTTTGCTTCATTACCTTCAGCATTACAAAAAGGAGAGGGGGCAGGGAGTAGAAGAGAAAGGAGGCAAAGCCTTTTTTTTTTTTTTTTTTTAAATATAGTATTCATAGGAGGAATTTATTTCCATTTCCAGTGAAATAAATCTGTCTTAAATAGAACTGTATCTCTTAGTGATGTGGAAAAACATTTGCTGCCAATGTAAATCAGGAGCAACTGCAGTGAAATGAATGGATTGGCATGAGATCCCAGTTACAGTGGTGCAAGTGCTGAACGGACTTGAGATTAGTGCACAGAAGGGCCATTGAAATTTCTTCTTTTTTCAGCATAAAGGGAAACTGAATAGTTAATTTAATTTGTAATCTTGACAGCAGGTTATTAGAATGCCTTAAACACTACTGCTGGGTGAGAGCTTCAGAGTTAATACTTTCAATTATCTCTTCATAAGAGTCTAAACCAAAAGTTCTGAGACCAGCTAGAGTCAAACCCTGTATCAGAGCTACCACAGAAATTCAGATCCAGATTTGTAGTCTGAAAATCAATTACATCTCAGCTCCAAAATCCAAATAAGTCAGCTGCACTTTTACTTAGTTAGGGACTGTAGATAGGAAATATCCCCATTTCTTTCTGTTTATTACTGATGCTATTCAACTTTAAAAGGTAATGGGAAAATAGGAAAAAAAAAAAAAAAAAAAAAAAGAGAGAATGTATTGCTGAGATAATTAGAAGAAGAGGCTATTCCCATTAACAGAGCTTAAATTATATGATTAGACTTCCATTATTTTCCTCACTGTTGCCTAGGAAATCTAGACTGGCTTTGGAGGAATCATTTTAGCTTTTATTTCCTCCCTTTTCTTATCTTCCCTGAAGAATTCCTTAATATCAGCAATAATAAAAGCATTATTAAATACTCAGAGACCCCAGCTGGATTCCACCATAGTAAGCACCCTACACCGACACACTGTGGCTCACCATTGCTTTAAGCCACCCTAAGCACATAGAGTCACAAAAATTGGCAGTCTCACCCAAGGCCATGCTGCTCTGCCCCTTCCCTTTTTGTTATAATTTTGGACTGTGGAATCTTATCGGATGCCCAAACTGATCTTGTTAAAGAGGAAGAGGAAAAGGAGAAGACTAAAGTTCAGGCAACTCATTTAGATGACTGTTCATTGGGGAAAAAAAAATTTTTAAAAAAAAGCATGAAAGACAGGAGGAAGATGTGTGGGTGCAGGTGGAGGCTCATCATACTACAGTCCAGTAGACCAGTTTGAGCAGTTAAGAGCAACTCTGAGGCCACATCTCTAACAAACAAACATCTTAGTCAAACACAGACCAGGCTGAACAGACTGACTTGCCAGATCAAGAAAAAGTTCTGGTTTCCTCTTGAAAAGAACTGAAGCATTTGCAGACCTGACCTTGACCTTGCCTGGCTGTGTCTAATTCCGGTTGCCTTCACTGGGCCTGATTCTGACCTCAACCCCAACTCACAGGCTCATGTGCCCGTATCCACTGAGGTGCCTGATGCCTTGGGCTGGAGACTGCCCCCAGCTGCCCCCCATCCTGCTCTAGAGGTGGGATTCAGTTCCAGATTAAGAGGCTTAACTTTGATGTCTACATACAGGTGTCTAAATGAGAGGGGCAGATCCAGACTCCTTATCGAGAAAATTCTTTGTTCTGCGCTAATTCACTTGAGCCTAGAAGATTTTGTAAGAGTATCATCTTGATCTCAGCCAAAACCGTGATACAGCCCTGGGCCCTGGCATTGTTTCATTTCCTAGAACAGATGTTCCTTAGATGTCTACCTTAAGAGGAGATGAATTGCTCTCCAAATTCCACTGACTGTATCAACAAAGAGTTTGATTAAAGTACTCAGCCATAAGTGTCTAGTGCCACTTGTGATAATGTAAGATACTCCATTATTCCCTCCAAAGAGTTCAAGTCTCTTACATGTCCTCTGTCATATCTAATATCCTGACTTGGATGTCTTGGATATTTAGTGGTATCCAGCACCCTGATAGCCCTATGGACCCAGGTGACTCAGTCAAGCCAGTTTGGGGATTTTAGCCATCTAGACATAAACACCCAAATTTAGGTATATTAATCAGAAAGGGAGTCTTATGTTATAATTCCTGAGCTCTCCACTGCCTCTATCACCTCAAGAAGATGAGGGTGAAGAGCTCACCCCCCACAGGTCCCTCAGTCGGGTGTTGTTAATATTGTAGTAACAGTTTAAGACAGATTTGAATGGTTTCTAACAATGTGTTAGCTGCAGTCATCAGACACCATCTCCTGATGCAGTTGGTGAGAGTAAACTTGAAATGAAGAGTTTGCTGGAGTGAGCAATTCAACACTATAAAAATAGAGTTTTAATCCTTTTACTACATTGTGAGTAAGGCCCGAGCCTTCAGAGTGAATCAACTCATCATTATCTTAAATTTAAATGTTGTGGTAGCCAGGTTAGAGACCCACAAGAGGCCACTTGGATATGTCCATCTCTCTTTCTCTCCCCTTGCTTATTCCCACAGAAAACAACATCTAGACCTGTTCCCATTCATCTTGTACAGACCCCAGTTTCTAAAATTGGTTGAGATCAAGGAGCAAAGTCAAAGGTGTATGAAATTTAAATAATACTAGACATCAGCTTTGTTCCCACTTAGAGGACTGGCATCCTTCCCCCACAGCAGTGGCTGCTCAGGTTGGACACACTGTGACTACTTCAACCCCACAAGATATTGTTGGGTCTCAATGTATCTGAAATGCAGATTCGATTCAAGTCATTCAAGACTTAGCGTTGAAGACAACTCTTCTCAATGCAAAAGCCAAGAGGGAACAGATTTCGGGGGTTCAAAGTGGTGCTAAGAAAAGGTCAACTGTCCCTCGCAAAGCGACATCGGTTCCTACTGGCCTGCACCATGTCTATCTTTGAGTTTAGCCTTGATGCTTTAAGTGACCTCAATTCCTATATTTCGACTGTCTCTTTGCAGTCTCTGTTTTTATATACTTACCCATTATTAGTTCACTTCTCATAATTACTGCTTCACTTTGGATGGTATGTTTTAACTACTCCCTTAACACCAGAGTTCAAGCATGAAATAGTCTGTGTACCCTGTTTGGTATACATCTTCCTTAAATGTTTTTCCAAGTTCTGAGGTGTGCTCACTGCTATTTTCATTATGTTTCTATCATGTTTATGTTTTTCCCTCATTTTACAGACTTTATTGTTCTCAGTTAAGAACCTGGGAAGGGAAGAAAAAGCAGAGGATAGGTGTGAATTACAATCCAGAATAAAGAGATGCTTAAGACAACAAGAAATCCTTACAGTTATCCAGTCTGACTTCACATATGCATCTGAAAGTTATGTGACTAACAAGACCATTTATGATAGCCTTCCCCAGACCTATCAAGCAATGTAATGATGATGAAAAAATTGTTAAACCAAGATGAAGAGTTGTGAACCAAAGCCAGCACAAAACTTCAAATCCAAGTTCAACCACAAGGAACGTAACTTTTTGAAACACCAAATTTGCAAACTTTAAGTGCTACAACCCTGTTCGTCATTGCAAAACCTGTCTGGCAAAAGCATACCAAAACTGGAGAGAACCTCAGAGCTGTCTTAAGCATTTAAACTCTTGTCTTTTTTGAAGCTAATGAGACTTTTGCCATTAACTTTGCTGTGCCAAAATTTCTTTCCTGGTACTTTTTGTACATGTATCTATTACGTGACAAAGTATGACCTGACAGAGCTCATGGCTTCGCTTTACACTCGCAGGAAATTCTGTGCAGTGGTAGTTCTTTTACCCCATGGGAATATTGTACCTATAAAAAGCTTTATAACAAAATGTAGGAGATAGTATAAATAGACTTAGTGATGCTACTAGGTCAGTCAAAAAATAACTAACTCTTTCAAAGATGGGTGGACAGTAACACATATCTGTACATCTTGCTAGTTCTTTTGGTCTTTTTTAATTGCTAATTTCAAAATGCATCTATTTGTCCTGTGAGTGGATATGTTTGGCAAAGAAATTACAAGCAGCTACCACCGAGCACAGCTGTTCATTGTCATCACTGATAGCAACAAATATAATCAGTCCAAAGCAAGATCACTCCTCTAAGGGGAAAGTATATTTAGCTATCATTCAAAATCCTCAGCCTGATATCCTTGATAGTTCAGTAACTCACTGTTTTGCCAGTGGGGCTGAGAGAAGTTTCTTTGTTGTGATGGATGCGTTTGCCATTACTCACCATACCGGTTCTCCCCTCCCCTCCAGCTGTTTTACTGTGGTACAATATCCAAAACCCATGAATCTTGCAGTATCCTAGCAGCCCGGTCTGTAACATTCCAGCTTGACAAAATTAGAGCTAATAATTCAAACAAGCTAAAACATCAAATGGGAAAGAGTCAAAGAAGACTTTTCATTAGAGGCATTGACTGTTGGGAAACCTGGGAGATAAAGGGTGATCCAGCAGTCATCCTTGTCAAATAAGAAATTGTCAATGTATTGATTGTATCATTACAGTCGAATTAATTACTATTGTATCTCTCTACATATTTAACCTATAGCTTGATAATAGGACTTGGGGGTTTTTTGCCAAAAAGATGAGGTTTTGTTTCAAGGCCCTCAGAAGTTTGTTTTGTTTGGGGGTTTTATTCTATATGAATTACACATTTCACAAAAGGATGCTGACCTGGAAAATGAATCTCTGCTTATCCATGCAAACAGATACAACATCTCTGCAAATTTCCAGTCTGCCAGCTCCTTCTGAGATATTCCTGTGAACGATAGCTAGAAGAAAAAGGGCTTTGCATCTATTACGTTGGAGTCGGAGCGACAATATATCCCACAACTTCGTGAAGTCTAATGACTGCATGTGTGATGTGCCTGTTGGTGAGCAAGGAACTGGACTGGGAAAGCCAATTTAGTCCACGTGATCAGGCAGGTGGTCACAGCTTTATAGAAAAATTAATTTCAGTGATCTATAAGTCAAGCACCAACCTGCTGATAACATATGTATACAGTAATTACAAGATCAAGCTGCCTTTCTAGTTTTAACTTGCTGCCTAATATTGTGTCTGAATGTCTCTCACCTTAAGTCAACAGCAACAGGAAAACTAACAGTGCACTGCATTAAATGTGACATTTCAGAACTGAAGCTCCATGCGAGACAGAGGGTTTGGGAGTTGTTATTAATGTTGTTTTAGTGAATGTTGTTTTGATTTACTTGATTAGTGTTGTTATATTTGATAGAGATGAGGTCTGATTTTTTTATCATCTCATCACTCATTTATTTCCAAGTGCTTATTTATATTTATATGGAAATACTGGCATGGGAGCATTAGGTATCTTTTCTAAATTCTTTCAAGAAAATAACTGCAGATGTAACAAGCTTGGGTGTCTGAACAGACAGGGCATCATGCTATTCAATAATCTGTTTTCTCTTTCTGTGATGTTATGGCAACATCACTTATGTATCTTGTTCTTATTTAAAGCTAATGTATTTTCTCCTTTTATCTTTGAAAGTGTTCTCATAATTAATCTGGAGTAAATAGGATGAAATCTGATATTGGATTATATCTGCCAGTACATCAGAGTAGTCATTAAGAAGTCCAACACTGTTAGGTTTCTCAGGATAATTTGTCTTTGTTTCAATGATATATAAAAAAAAAAAAAAAAAAAAAAACAACCTTGGAGAAGAAAACAAAAGTACATAATACTCTAATGTTGATAAGTGTAGGTCTTTTACAGGTGCATATGGTTCTGGCTATTTTTACACAAGGGACACAACACATGACTCGGTCTTTTTGTTTTGGGGTTTTTTTTTTAAGGTAAAATTGTTTTCAGAGTTTGATTTCAGGTCAACAGTGAAACACAAAAAGATCAAGAGAACACACAATTTTAATTGTCCAGTTCAGCTGTGAAGATCATGTTGTCTTGCGGCTCTGCCTCAGCAAAGAGGGTCACATTAGCAAACTGTCTCAAATCACTTCTTAACTACGGATTCCCTCATCTGGGATTCATTCACAGCTTCTTTCACCTGAAGTATATTTACATCTCTTGGAGGCTGAGTCCAGTTAAATTGCAACATTGGTAGCTTCTCCATGTGCAAAACCCATATTCAGCCTTAAATCTGTGCAGTAAGGGTGCAAAAACCATAAGGTCTAAATTGAAAAACATCTTTTTCTGCCCAGTATTAATGCCGGACAATCCTGTTTGCTGGCAGAGGAAGAGAATGATTATCCTTTGAAGGATGCAGCCTAAGAAACCACAGCCATGCAGTTTGATAGCAGGGGGACCAGAGGTTGAAAAAAACCATATGCATAATTCATTGTCTCTTGTTGCAAAACCTCACTAAGGCACATATTTCTGCTTCCTGATCACTATCTCTGCAACAGGGCACATACAAACTGTTTCATCGCTAAAGTCAGAGACGCAGCAATCCGTTGTCCTTGAATCAGAACATGGTGTGCAGCAGAAGCTGAATAAAGACACTTGTTGGCCGTGTTGAATGTATATCTACAACTTACGACAGAAAAGGGTATTGTGTGTTTTCAAGGAATAGTAAGGCAGACACTTCTGAATCCAGATCTTTACAATAACACCTCCCATCACTTTCATCAATCTCTTAATATCTCTGTTTTTCCTTTCTTTTTTATAATATGGTACAACTTGTATAGTAATAATAATTACCTCACAAGAAAGATATGAAGCTTAATTAAATAAAGGCTGATTATCAGAAACTCAGAGCATGTGCAGAGCCTGTTTGCTATAGCTTTTCTGCTGTTAAGCTTTTCTGCAGATCAAGCCTGGCCTGTACAAGAAGTGATATGAATCATCTATATCAAAAGAAATATGACTCATTCAAGGCAGAGCCATCCAAGACCACAAATGAGGCATTATTTTGATAATGAGAGATTTATAGAGGAGACACAGGGAGAAGGATCTCCTGGTTCTTTTAACCTAGCCCCTATTCTAGGCCCCTACACAATCTCCTTAAAAATGTACATAATCTTCACTTGAACATCTTGACTGAAAAGGACTAGCCAGCAATTCATAGAAGATAGAAAGCAGATGAGCCTCAGTCATTTTTACACCTAAACTCAAACCAGACTTCATCAAGTTCCTCAAATGTTCTTTTACTGCTGGTTGCAAGCTGGGACTGGAAGTGGAAATGCCAAAGCATCCCAAAGACAGGCAGCATTTGTGATGGGATGAGAAGCAGATGTTGAAGAAATCTCTGAAGAGGTGATCTCCTCACAGAAATATCAGACCTTTTTTGCACAATTCAAGTCCAAGACTTCAACAAACAGGTGTCTGCTGCCCCCACTCCAAAAGAGCCCTGTTTATAATATCTCTTGTGTCATACCCAACAGCTCCATAGTCATTTGAGATATCCTGGAGCATCTCAAAAGGATCATGACCAACATGTCCTTAGTGTACCTTGATTTTACCTGCCCGACAGAAGATAGGTCAAATGACACCCGTAAAGTACCGGTGCTCAATATTTCTTTGAAAATCATGACCCTTTCATTAGTTGCCTCTAAAATGAGGGCCGACACCAATATTAAGGTATTGAAAAACAAAAAAATCGAGGATCCTCAAGACAGTGGGAGATGTAGTTTTCAAGGAAAGGCAATGGGCCTTTGCAGCCCTCTGAAAATCCCACCATTCATACAGAGTATAATCCCTGACAGCACCACTTTGTTACCACAGTGGATTTCTGCGTGATTTAGTCAATGTTCAGAAGCTTTGAAAAGCTCCTCAGACTGTAGGGAGAAAGAGGGGCAGTGATTATAATGTGAGTGGAGTTGAGAAGGGACCAAGATCCATCCCTCTCCTGTATCATTGCCTCTCTTTGTGATCTTAAATAGGACGCTGGGCCTGAATTCTTAGTACACTTTCATTTCCATGGAATTCTAATTGTCTTACTGCCCTCAGCAACATCTTAGTTATGAAGATAACCACACTGAAGATTGTCCAGCCTCTGTGGTGAGTAGTCACACATAACTATTATAATTCAAACATGGCTAAATAGAGGAAATCATTGTATTGCCTCACTTAAAATAAATGGAAACCATAAGTGAGATTCACCCTACCTGAGTGTTTTTAAAGTCTTGACGACTTAAGTCATTTTAAGGCACTTAAAGGTATAGTGATCACCTGCAGCAATAATTACAGGTTTCCTGACTAAGGGGGAAAGAATAGGCACTTCCAGAGAGTTGTTCATCTCAGCTATGTTAAATTCTTATTTTAGGCCTATTTATCTCAAGAATTATTTGTCTTCTCTACTACATACAAAGGGAATCCAGAACAATCTCCTTAGATTTAGACTTCTAACTTGTAGGCACCTATATTCCATCTTAAAAAAAAAGCATAATTTAACATTTAAACTCTAACCAGAAAACTGCCTGCAAGCATCTTCTGGCAGAATATTTACAATAAGATTTTTGTTCATTAAAAACTACTTTTTTTTAAGAAAAAAAAAAATTAAGAGTGAATGCATTACATTTTACATTTTATGGGTCTACAAGGAGCTAGCAGAACGTAACATTTTGACTAAACAGGTTTTTTTAAGGGCAATCAAACCAAATGGATATTAAATGAGGATACTGTAAACACATTCATAAAATATTATTTCTTTTTACATGTGCACTATCTTTATTGTTGCCATATACCTGAGTATTAGCATTTTTGCCTCTAACTCTTACAAAATCTCGAAGTGCTTTATAGTGATTAATTAATTAATTATAGCTCAAACTCATTCTCTTGGATAGAAAACTACCTGATGAGTTCCCTGAGGCACAGAGTCCCTTATGGTTAGAGAACAAGTGGGTGGAAAAATTAAATCTTTTTGCCTCCTGCTTTACCCCCAAGAAGACACTTACATAGTGCACCACAGAGTTCAGGCTCCAATTTTTCATTTCAACCTGTTGGACCTGTGGATATCTGAGGCTACATGTCACCGTGGCTGCTGATGGAATGGTTCATGAAATGAAGATCAGCTTCACATGCCACCAAGCACGTGGTTTTAAAATATACTAATGTAATATATTTCACTCCTGTTTATTAAAGCCAAAAGAAATCTGGAGACAAATTTAATTTCTTAAAGAACTGGAGATTTCTCAATATATTTAAGGTGCTTATATTTCTGAAGCACACACAAAGCTCGTCTCACTAACACCTATTAATGGTGCCACTAATCGCACTTCAGTCCACATTAGGCACCTGGATCAAACCAGTCATCCAGCTCCTTTGTATGGGTTCAGTGCAAAAGAGGTAGGAACCTCCAAACAATGATTCATTCAGTCCTAAAACAGGTTGCTAGTTGATTAACCAGTACTAGATGCCTAATCTATAGACAACCAGCATGAAGTGAGCTTAATCCCTTAATAAACAGCCAGCTACTTCTATTATTCGAGTCTTACCCAAATCAAATCAGTCTCTTTTAGTACCAGGTCGACCAGACCACTAGTTTCAAGCCCAAATAAACATCTCCAGTAACAACCAAAACCAAATGTGAGAATTAACAACATAAACGCTCATTTCAATGAAAAAATAAATCCCTGTTTTCTAAGGCTCTTTGGCTTAAATCAAACACCCAGCTAACCTTTGAACCAATGTTGGGAAGTTTCCATTTGAATGAGAGATTTAGGAATGCATGCCAACAACCTACACTCTATCCCCAGTTGGCAGGAGGTTGGCAGGGATACAAAAAAACATGTTAACAATGATGCTTTTTTTCTATATATACAGTAAACCTTATGTGTATCAACACACTTGTTTAAACAGCTTTTTGAATCTGACTCACAATCTTCATGAATACATAAAAAGTTCCAGATGTTAAAATGTCCCAGGACGTGCATTTTAACCAACTTTGTTCTGCATTTGTAGCCTGACATGCAAAGAGGGCATATTGATTAGAATTACTGGCATACTTACTGCTTCAGTTTTCCTGCTTCCTACTGAGTGGTATTTGCCATGGAATGACTAGTCTTTGTGCTATTTATTCCTAGCACGGTGCTCTTGGGATCCTGGATACTTAGGAAATTCCCTTTGCATCAGTAGCTGGAGAGTTAAAAAAAAAGGAAGAAAGAAAAGGGGGGAGGGAAAGCAGTTGAGACTTCACAGGTGTAATAAGAGAGAGGCTGAAGAGAGGAAGAGAAGATGTTGAGAGAGAAAATCTGTTTTTCCTTCTCTAGCATTACAGGTACTGATCAGATAATGCACAGGTCTGTGCTTGGCTGCAGTTCACCATTGGCATGCCCATTGCAAAGCCCTTCACACTGGTGCAAAGTCACTGTTTACTTTAACTCTTACCCGTTATTAAATTTAAGACTCAGAATCCCCTGTAGCCATTTGCTTTTATTAACAGTGAGCATGTGTGCACCACCAGAAAATCCAAGGCCTGGGAGAAATAGACTGCAAAATGTTACAGCTTCAGAGAAAGCCCATTAGAAGCAAGGTATCCTGGATGATTTGCATGGGAATTATCATAAAGGCTTAGTGGAGCTTAAAAAACAGATTTTGTGACTGTTTCTGACCTTGCTGGCATTGATGTTATACCAGTGCCACTTTGCTGATAACAGTTTAGCTACTTCTGAATACAAATAAATAAAGTTTAGGTGCATTTCTCTGAAGTGCCTTCAGTATTCTGTTTTTAAAAATTATGAAGAACTTAGCTTCAGGTCCGATGGAGCCTGTGCTCCTCTATATTTTGATCGAGATCTTACAATGTTATCGGGATCATTTACTACAAACACCCAAAACAAATATCACAAAAAGCAGCAGGAGCTCACTCGACAAGGTAATTCAAGTGATGACATTTAGGTTACCTGGCAAGTCATCAGCCACCATCAGAACTGATAAAGAGCTCTCCAGAGACTAGGTACATGTTTCACCCTATGACTTTTCAGTGCATGGTGCATACATGATGACAGGGGCAGGAGTCTTCCAACCCAGCACACAAGCCACCTGCAGAGCTTTTATCCCTCTTGTTCCTCTGGTCCCACAAATTTTGCCTGTCTGGTGGTAGGAATAGAGGATAAGTCCCTATTTCCTTCCTTTTCCTCCTTTACACCAAGTCTCAGGCTACAGAATAGCTCTTTATGTAGAAGATGCCTTCTGGGCAACGGGATCAATGTCTTCTTTAGGGCCATGATGAACTCAATCTAGCAGAGTTAGGAACAGTCTGTTCAAGTCCAGTTTTTTGGGACCTGACACCAAGAATCAGGCACAGCAACAGTTGGCTCAGCAGAGACACACACAACTCTGGGTATCATTTAGAGATAATGGGAAAAAATAACCTGTATTTGGCCTCTCAACTTGAGCTTCTAGGGTATCAGATTAAAACAAATGTGTGAACTTGCTCCCTCTCTTTGCTCCACTGACAGTGTTGATTGCTTCCCATAGTAGGACATTTAATACTTGCAGAGCCCATAGGGTGCTTGAGCAGGAGTGGCTGGAGAGCTGTCAATCAGAGAGGGACCTGAGGGGGTTGATTGACAGCTGGCTGAACAGGAGCCAGCAGTGTGCCCAGGTGGCCAAGAAGGCCAATGGCATCCTGGCTTGTGTCAGCACTGGCGTGGCCAGCAGGGACAGGGAAGGGATCTGACCCCTGTACTCGGCACTGGTGAGGCCGCCCCTCGATTCCTGTGTTCAGTTTAGGGCCCCTCACCCCAAAAAGGCTGTTGAATGACTCGAGCGTGGCCAGAGAAGGGCAACGGAGCTGGGGCAGGGTCTGGAGCACAGGTCTGATGGGGAGCGGCTGGGGGAACTGGCGGGGTTTAGTCTGGAGAAGAGGAGGCTGAGGGGAGACCTCCTGGCCCTCTACAGCTCCCTGCCAGGAGGGTGCAGAGAGGGGGGATGAGTCTCTTGAACCAAGTAATAAGCGATAGGACAAGAGGGAATGGCCTCAAGCTGCACCAGGGAAGGTTTAGACTGGCTATTAGGAAGCATTTCTTTCCAGAAGGGGCTGTTGGGCGTTGGAATGGGCTGCCCAGGGAGGTGGTGGAGTCCCCATCCCTGGAGGGGTTGAAGAGTCGGGCTGACCCAGCGCTGAGGGATCTGGTGTAGCTGGGAACTGTCAGTGTGAGGTTAATGGTTGGACTGGATGCTCTTCAAGGTCTTTTCCAACCTAGACAATTCTGTGATTCTGTGATTCTGTGAAAAGACAGATGAAGGACAGATGATGGAGGATACTATAGCAATATACTTAATGCTTAAAGACTGGAGACGTACAAAAGTTTGAGTAGCTCAAAGCCTTTGGCTTTCTCATATATACATTAACAATCTAACCTAATGCATCACTAAAACAAACACTAAATCAATTTATTTGGATTGGAAGGGTTAACCTGGAACCACAGGAAGAGTGAATTCCCCTTGCCTAACTTCAGCAATCAGAAAGTTAGACATCTGTCTACACGATTTAATCAGGTCCTCTTACAGTCAGTGAAGAAAGATGGAAACCTCTAGAAATGGCCTAATCCATCCCAGTATAAGTGAGAAGAACTGCTCTCTGGAAGATCCTGTCTGCGTCCATTAACTACTGAGAGATGATCAACAGCTTAGACAACTAACTTAGATTAGGTACCTACCATCTAGACATTTAACATTACATGAGAGTAATCTGCCCCCCAGATATTCAGTATCTCTTTAGAAATCTCATGGCTGTTGTTGCAGTAACAAATACTGTTTTTTCATATTTATGCTTCCCAGAAGCAAGTTTTGATTTGCTAGTGTATCTCTTCTCCTTCAACAATGAATCATTGTCCTTCTCCTCTTCCCCTGTTTAAGCACATGTATGTGTGCATGTATAATGCATATACATAGCATACATACGAACTAATTGTATCTGCATATGTGGTGCAGCATTCACGTATTTTATGGCATTTTTGGTTTTGTTTGGCTTCTTATGAAGAGAAAACTGGGAAATATGACAAAGTCCCCAATTTTTTGAACGTGAATTCTAAGCATGATATACGTTTTGTGTTAACTATTGACCATGGGAAACTTCCGGAACTTAAAAGCCTTACCAAATTATTACTAATTTTTTATGCTTGTAGGTTATTTTTAAACCACAGTCACCCAGGTGCTGTAGTTAGCTTCTCCTGGGATACTTAAGTCATGTTAACCTGTCTCATCTTTTCTTCCAAAATTAGTCAGATGAGGTTTTTAAAGTTCGCACTTAAAATTAGCCTTTTGTTTGCTGAGTCTTATAAATATCCTAATCTATAGCTTGCAGTTCTGAAAAAGTCAGAGACTGTCAGCTGCACAGGTGAAATAATCAGGGGTTTTTTTCAGCATTTGAAGCCAGAAGAAAAGAAAAAAAAAAGAAAAAAAAAGGGCAGACAATACATATACAGTCTGTTTATATCCTAACAATATCAGATGGACTTTTTTGCAGGAAAATAAATTAACAGATAAATAGCTTGCTTGGATACTAAACAGATTAGCCCTTCATGCCATTTAAAAGAAGAAAACTACTTTGTAACAGGAAAATTATTTTTATATCTCCTATCTCACCTGGTGCATTTCCCTTCCATTCTACTGATAATTTCAACATACTTTTTATGAAGAGCAATTCCAGACCCCATTATTGTTCCAAGCTCTGACATTCACATAGGAAATGAAAAACTGCCCTAACCTTCCTTCCTGCTCATAAAGTCCTGGAAGAGGTGGATAAGACCACAGAATCTTTTGACTTAGGGTACAATTTTTTCTACATTTGCATAAATCCCCCAGGCAGGCAGGAAGAGACAATATTTCAAACCCAATCCCAAATATTTCATTTGGAACGGTTATCTCATAATTACAGAGCTGCTGCCAATTAGCAAAAAGAGAAACCTGTAGAATAATTTTGTGCTGTTAGACATGAAGGGATGGGGCTGATGGGCTTTAACATGTATTGTATGTAGATATACAGTCCTGAACTAAAACAGGCAGGACCCACAGAGTGACCAATGATTTCTTTGCCTGGAGGGTACACATACCCTGTACACATC
The DNA here is from genome assembly GCF_965140245.1 of Athene noctua. Taxonomy (NCBI): domain Eukaryota; kingdom Metazoa; phylum Chordata; class Aves; order Strigiformes; family Strigidae; genus Athene; species Athene noctua. The sequence goes on from NC_134037.1 coordinate 6,222,287, forward strand.
GATTGAAACACCTTTTCCTCATGAAGATCTTTTCTGTTTTGGGACAACCATTGCTGCCACAGTGATTTCATAGAGCAATGCAATATTATAGGCAATCTGAGGCACGGACTTTATTCACCCACCCAAAATGCACTGGAAATTTAGGGACAATATAATTATCTTTGGCACAGGATTAGTGTCCACATGCAGAACTTCCCTAGAAGCCTGATGACTGCGGAGAAAAAAAACCCTTTCCTTTAACATCACCTGAAACACAGTGTCTGCAACGACAGGCACCCCCAAAATGTCATGTGGGTCCGGAATACAGGTGAGATGAAGAGGATTTCCTTTGGGCCATCTGTAACTCCTGCTGCTGAGAATCTTCCTCTTAAAAGATCTTGGACTCTCCATTCCCTCACCAGCAGATCAAACTTTGTGATTTAAGGTCATTGCTACCTCATGGCTTATTCTTGAAGGTTTCTAAGCCACTTATTTGCTTGTCTGCACACGTGTTTTTACTTAGGTTTGTAGAACTGATAAAAATATAGGCTGTTCACATCTTTTACAGATGAACACATGAGGCCATGGTAAGGAGAGGGTGGGGCACGAGGCAAAACTGAAGAACTCTTCCACCTTTACGATATATTTACCATTTATGAACGAGAAATGTCGTGCGATATCTCTCTAAATAAAGAACATCTGTGGCATTTTTTGCAAGTGAAAAATTGAGTGTGTTTTTCTTCACTTTTACATCAGCCCCTCTCCCTGGATACGAGGTTAAGGTTTCCTTTGAAAAAGTGATTACTGGACTCATGACTTTTCAGGCTCAGGGATGAAGAAGACACCTCTCGAAGCAGAGCTATGTCTAAAGCAGGTGAAGCTGCCATAAGCATGGGATGTTTCCTATCCTTTGTGCCTCACTCATGGCTCCAGTGCAGCCTCCTTATAGACCACTTATGTATTCCCATACCAAGTCCATGGAAGCACATGGGCTTTCCGTGGAGATTCAGTGTCAGAAGAATGAGCAAATGTAACCTTCAATGTCACCTCAAGGCCAATCCAAATGAACAATGCAAAATTTCAACCATTAGTGTATGAGATCTCTAATGTACAAGAAATACCACGTCACCACTGCTTGACAGTCAAATCATTTATGTCCCAGTCCCAGAGTGCTTGAAATGAGCTGGATCTCTGGATGTGGTTGGATAAGAGATGGGGAAAGTGTAGTTTCCTGGATATTACAGAGTGTATAACTAAGTAGGTTCATTCCTGCAATGGGTTGAGGATGTCGAAGATCATATCCAGTACAAATTTGATGACTGCAAATATATCAAAGCAAGGAGGATAAAAGACTCCTGCCCGTTAGCCCTCCTTAACTAAAAGTCCACCTGTGGGTGTTTCCAGCCCGACTTACAGTGATGGGATTTCTGCCTCCCAGTTCACTGGCCCTATGTAGTTACAATCAGAATTTGACTTGGTTCCTTCCAAAAAATCCTTTTTCCATATATATTCTACGAGGAAAGTTATTTACACTTGAGAATAATAAAATCACATCCTTGAAAGAGATCCTATGACATACTGATTCTGACCCATCCCAAATCACAAGTGTGGGGTCCTCCTCCACGAATATTTAAGGAATATGTTGTGTTGCTTTAAGAGGACAGCAATGTGAATCAATTACTTTACAGTGGACAGCACCGAAGAAATTAAGGCCAGGCCCTGTTCCTACTGAAATCAATTAGAATTTTGCTACTGATTGAAATGAAAGCTGAATCAGACTTCATAACTACTTTTCTGAGTACTTTAATAGCCAACCCTGTGCTTTTATAATGTCTGTATTTAAATGGCTTACTCATTTAACAACATCCTTTCTCCTTCATTTATGTTACAAATAAACAAAAATTGTTGAGTTGATGCCTAAAAACAAATAAACAAACAAAAAGTAAATATTTGCTACAGTAACAACTGAAAAATAGGATTCACCACTGGCCCTGCATTTGTTAAGGATAAATTGGGTCCAGTAATTTTTATTGCACACGCTATAAAACAGACCACACACTAGTTTCTTTCAGAAATGTTTAATCAGGGCTTTAAAAATATTTGCTCCTAGGACCTTAGGATGTACAGAGAGTATCTAATGAAGATACCCTCTGTACCACTTTCCCTCCTGATCTGTTTGAAAAAATATAATTTCTGGTATGATTACAAAGAGATGAGTATTGGAGGCATTGTCTACAGCCAGCCTGACACCAGAAGGTGTGATATTGTCTTCTCTTGCACCCAAGCCACCCAAATGAAGAATAATCTGCCCCGTATGGATACTGATATGACTAAACTGTGCCATTTGGGCCTGGTGCCAAGTAAGTGGGACCTGATAGCTCCAAGCTGTCTGCTGTAGAGCATGGATTCATAATTCCTTGTTAGAAATATCATTTGAATTTCCTACTGTTTAGTTGGGTTTTTTGTTGTTTGGTTTGGTTTTTTTTTTTATGTCCAGAAAGGATGACCAGAATGGACACAACCTGATATACTTTTCTTCTTTCTTACGAAGCCTTTACAATGTCTTTTCCACATCTCCAAGAAAAACGACAGTTGGCTAAATGCCATCCTGCTTTTTTTTTTTTTTAATATACTATGAAAGCAAAGCAAAAATAAAGTGGAGGGGGAGAAAAGAAGGACAAGCGATGAAAATGAGGAAATTAAGATATAGAATAATATAATTAACAAACAGGGAGAAGATTAGGAAATTACTAGCACAGCCTGTAATATTTTCACGTTCATTTCAGGGTAGTAGAAGGAATGGAGGAATCGAGATGGAAAAGCCAAGAAATTCTTACAGCTGACCTTACTACTGCTCTTCCTCAGATCCAGGCCACACTTAACCTCTTCGTTGGGCACTGTATCATATTGTTCTGCCACCTGGCAGAGCAACGAGTTAGTTAATGGCAGAAAGCAAGCCAAGTACTCATTGTTACATACAAATGCTAAATGTTGTTGTCATGTGAAAACTGCTGCTCCATCAATCTTATAAGATAAAAAGGGAGCCTGGCATGGCTCTGACTGGGGACATATCCTGAGCGGTCAGGCTGAAGCCACATATTGTTGCATAGGTGCTTAAGGACTCTGCCAAAGCAGGGTCTATAAATGCAAGACGTGCTTTCAAACCGTGGGTCACGGCCAGCCTCTGGAAAACTTGCTCATGTTTCAGCCTGCAGGTTAACCAGGGAGATGTGAGGGAAGAAGGGAGTCCTGTCCTTGTTTCTAGTGTGGCTGCCAAAAGCTTCTGCTGCAGTTTACACCTCCAGAGACCATTGGGGAAAAAAACACCTCACAAATTTTCAGCTGGTGAGTGCATCAGGAGGGCCTCTCCCTGTCTCACTGCCACCATTCACACCCAGAGTTATGGTCTCTAATAACCTTTCACATGGCCTGAGAAAAGCCTGGCCAGTTCCTCTGTGTTGCCTGTAATAAGAAAGAGCAGAAGAAACTTTGCAGTTTATGGACACAATAATCTCATTAAAGCTTCACCGTGGCTTCCAGAAGTTTTAATAAACCAGCTGGTTAATCACAATAATATCCCTCCCCCCTTCACTTTATGGAAAGATCCTGCGGTCAGGAAATATAAAACTCTCAACACGTTGACCACAGCGAGGATTACAGCCTCATGCAGTGACACTTTTCCAACTGTAGATCTTGTGTGCTGCACAAACCTCAAACAACCTCATAAACAAGTTTGAAGCAGACCTAACGCCAGGCTTGCCAAGGAGAACATCAAGAGTGATTCTGTTAATGAGGTCTGGCTGGAGCTGAAACACCTCTCCTAAGTGTGTTATTTTTAATCAAGTCATTTCCAGCAGGAGCCTTTATAGAAGTGTGCAGTGATTCATTCCTTAAAATTTACACTTGAAGGCCCCAGTCTTGGGCCACTGATGTCACTGAAAGCTTTAGCAGTGACGGATGGGTGTTGAATCAGATACCACAGGCTTGACACTCAATGACTTAACACCCCCAGGTCAGACTAGAGTCCATGTCCTCAGACCCTTATACATCAGAGAGAAGGTTGGGAGCACAATCCAAGAGCTCCCGTCTACAACAGATAAGGAAATTACTAACAAATCAGAGAATTATTCTTGCGTTGCATCACCACTGTCCTGAGCTGCACTAACATGCCACATGCCTGAGGCTCACTAGTGGGGTGCTCACGAGCACCCTGAGGGGCCCAGCCCAGCAAGTGCCCTCAGATCTGAGCAGGGTGGGTGAATAACAGGCAATGTCACTTCTAGTTCATGAGCATTTTTATTCAAAGTGTAGCTGAAGTAAGAGCTGTTTTTGCCCAGGAAGAAGGAGATTTAAACTTAGTGTCGAGCTCCTCAAGAAAGATTTCAGGCGTCTCCCAATAAAGTCCCTTAAACTACTGAGCTACTCCAGAGAAAAAAAAAAAGAGTCTGTCTCCCTCCCTCCGTCATACTGTGGTTAAGCCACTGTGAAACCAAGAGTGAGGAAACAGGAGAGAGTATTATTTTCCTTTGGGTAGCTACTTGGCATCCTAGACCTGCCTTGGTATTACAAATTGCGACAAGTGATAAATGTGGAGGCTACATTCAAAGATTCTTTGCTATTAGTAGAAGTTATGTGTTCCTCTTATCAAAGCTTAAAATGAAAACAAAGCAACACCAAACAGCTGAGAAGGCATCCGAGCAAAGTGGATGTGGTGGGTATATCTGGGCTCTGAAGATATTCTGAAATTTCAACTGATATCTTACCTGTTAGGCCACAAACACTGAATCTTCCTAGGTCAAACTGAGAGTATCTCCCCTATGTGTTGCAAGTCAAATGGACTTATGCAAAGAAGCAACAGGACAAGGAAGGAGAAAAGTCTGTGGTAGCAATGAGACTGCTGGGGAAGTGCAAGTCTTTCTATCTGAAGACCTCAAAAGCCTTCTTAGCATAAAATAAGTAGCAGCTGTCATCTTTACACCACTTATCTGTGCCTCATTTAGCAACTGTTTCAGAAGTGGGGTCTTAGTTCATTCACTGTATCGCTATGTGTAAAAGGCAACTCAATCTCGCTTGAGTCCTCCGAGTTCCTGTCAAGTTGATTGAAAAGCAAAGATGTAGAGATGATGTTCATCCATCCTTGTCTAGATACTTCTGTCAGGATGGCACAAGCGAGCTGCTGAAGAATCTCCCTCTATCCATTTAGAGGAAACTTCTGCAACTTAAACAAGTCCCTACTTTATACACAAGTAAAATCTAGTGAGATTAACTTCAGTCCCTTAGTAAACAACCAGAATATACCTCCCTATCCCCATTTATGTTTATAATAAATGAGGGATAAAGCAGCGGTTCCAGCAGAGCTGAGAAAAGACTGTTTTTTCCTTGTTCCCATGCCATGTCTCTACTCACTGAGCCACATTGTTTCTCTAAACGTTTTCTACTCCTGGAAATTTACTATTTCTGGGTAATGGTTCCCAAGTAGTTGTTTAATTAAAGCCCCCATGTAGCCAATTTTATTCCAGAATTCTGGAATAGCTATTCTGGTAAATTCTGAAGTGTCAAGAAGCCCTAAGGCATGTGAAGAGAAGTGTGTGCCTGTCTCAATGAGAAGCTGTTAAAAGGAAGGTGAAAATAATAGGAAACTTGTGTATATTGGTAAATGGCAATGAGAGTGTTGCTGGTAGCATCATTTTAAATCATTCTGGCACACAAACAACTAGAGCTGCACAACTAGTTTGGAGGGTAAAAGAAGGACTGAATTAATTCAACTTCTTTTTTAGATTTACACATGGTCTTCAAGGTTACAATTTATTCATTAGTTGAATTCACATTCCAAATAATTTCTTTGAGGCATCTTGGTCTCAAGTCTATTAGCTGTTCACTGTAAATGTTTGATATATGAAAATCAAGCTGGGCTAATTAGTTTTGATTAGATGCACAGTTTATGATGTGTTAGCTCTTTGCCTTGATTGGATTAATTTAGTTCTTAGAAACACGTGTTACATGTGAAAAAATTATTTGAAAATACCTTTGCCACAAATATCCTCTAACAGTCATTGGAAATTCCTTGTTTGTGCAAACTTTACTGCAGTAAACTTACAGGCTAAACTATACGTTAAAAACATTCATACACGGGGAGAATGAACACAGCAAAAAATATGTATAGTATTTTATCTGAGCAAGTAGTCAATGTTTTGTAGACTAGTCCAGCACTGTTCGCTATTGGGTTCATTAATTACAGCCACTAATTTTGTAGTCCTTGTTCCTGGTACTGAGCATTTATTCATGCATGTTCAGCTACAGTAAAGTCAATGAGATTGCTTGTGACTTTGAGCACTCCAGCGGAAGGGCTGTCCCAGCTACAGTGCAGTTTAGAAGACCCAGGCTGCGTTTTGATTACACCCGCCACGTCTCCTCTCACACCAGAACTCCAGAAACACGGGCTTTCAGCCCATCTCTTGTGCTCCTACTGCTGTCAGGCTGGTTTCTGAGAGTCCTCCCATCACACACCAGCTCCATCGCGTACACACTCAGCTACACTCACCTTCAGCTTCGATCGTGCCCTCTTCCCTCTGCTAACGTGTACTCACTCAGACACTTTCACATTTGGTTATATACCCAACTCCCGGCACTCACATTCAGTTACGATCAGAGTGTTACACCCACACTTAATTACAATCACACCCAATCGCACCCCCACACTCCCCATTCAGTTACACCACCAGTGCTGCTCACCTCCCCCCACACTCAATTATAATCACACGTGATTAAACCTACAATTCTGCACCTACGGTATAATCCTTCACTGGCAATTCGCATCCACTTATGCTCAACAGCCTTCCCTGGGACGCACGTCTGCTTGTCACATTCATGCACACGTGGAAACACCAGATTTCTTCTTTCATCCTGACACTAGAGTGGTTTTTAGTTTTTCTTTCAGCCACACAAAGAGCACCCACTTCTTACCAAGGAACAGAAAGACCTGTTGTTCCTATGGAATGTTGCCTTCCCAGAAAATCACTTTGAATCCTTCCTTATTTTATACCTCCTGAAGAATGTATACTGTGGTTGGTTTTATTTTAGTACCTAGTGGAAATTAAAATCAAGCTGCCATTTCAGAAAATGCTGGGCACTTGAAACCAAAGGCAGTTCCTACTCTAAAGAGATTAGGACTGTATCTGCCTTTCAGCTGGAGAAAGCAACGGAGTTTCTTATGGAGAAATATGAAGGTCACCTACTCAATCCTCGGTTGCATCTATGGAAATGTTATGAAAGTCAATTACTGATGTTCTCTAACACATGGCCAACCACTCACCGCTTCAACGACTCGCTGTCCAAGCAGTCTGCAGTCGTCTGAGATGATCTGTATGTACAGTCTCTTCTGCATGACCGCATGGTCATCTTCTTTAGTTTGGTAATGGTGATGTGCAGGTGAAATCCTTCTCCTAAAGTTAGCAAAAAAGTTGTTTCAGTGACCATGGACCTTGCCCTCAGACCCGTCATGATAATAAGACCCACCTCAGAAGTGTTTTGTGCCCACACAAATACTAACAAGAAATCTGAGCTGCTGTGGGACTGTTTTCACCGAATACATCCAATTCCAGGAACACTAACAGTAATCATGAATATTAATAAAAAACAGAAAAAAAAAAAAAAAAAGATAGGAAAAAAAATTGCGTATAGACACTTCAGAGTCATAAACAGAGCACGCGTCATCTGTACCAACCCATGTGCATCCATATGCACAGACATCTTATTATTTTTTCCAGTATTTAAAATCCACAGTCAGTCTGAACCAGACTTAAGAGGAAGATCTTACAATCTGAAGTAATTCTAAAGCAGGTTTTGATTTAGAAAGATAAGGCAAAGCTCTGAGAAGCCAAATTTCGAGTCACATATTCCTGACAGACTTGGATTTGGGTTTTTTTGATTGAGACATAAAAATCGCGATGAAATTCACACTGGTTCTTCTAGAAGTAACGGCAGGTGATAGGGGGGAAAGAGAAAGAAATTGTTAAAAATAAAATAAAAATAACAGAAACAAAACCCTAAAAAAAATCCCTGCAGGATGAGATAGTCTATGGATAAGTGCCTGACACCACAATAGGATACACATGGCCTGTTCAAAGATGCCTTTGCAGGGAGCCAGGCCACAAATAAAACAAGACATGTGGTGTGGGGTTGAACTGGCCACTTTTTTATTAAATAAACAATTGACCCAAATCAAGTAGCTCTAAATCATTTAGGAGGTCTTTGTTGATCCTGACCAGAACTAATATGTGCAGATAAACTGCACTTGGTCATACAATTGTCATCCCCTGCGCAGTTACCACCCGTCAGAAATTCCACTTCTGTGTATCTCGGGGAGACAGGAGAGATGATGAGAGGGAAGATAGGAAGGGACACGAGCAGGAGGAACAATCTCTTTTCATCATCCAAGCGTCTTAAGCAGTGTCTGAGTCTGAACAGATACAAATGACAAGGAGGGGGGGGCAACCAGTCTCAGCGTTATGGGGATGGCACCCCCGTTCTCTGCCTACCACCATGTGTTGTGCCCAGTGTTGCATGCAGGGAGGACTAAAATACCATGACTGCTCCTACCATAATTCTTGGCAAAGTCGACAGAAGGGGGTTAGAAAAGTAAGAAGGGCAAAATGCATCCTGCCATTTGCTCATGGAAAGATTAAAAGTCAGGTCTTTGCTATTTCTAACAGAAATTATAATGTAACCTAAGGAAATCAGAAGGTATTTCACCACAGCAGTTGTCATAATAAACAAAGATCAAAAGGGCAACGCAGGAGGAATGTTTTGACCAAAAGTCTTGCAAAACTCTCCTATTTGAAGCGGGTGAGATTAAGGCCAGACTGCTGTGAATACTCCAGGTTCACTCGTGTGATTATTGTGGCTGCAGATAAGTTATTTTGCTCCCTTGTTCTTGGATGACTTTTAAAAGTCAGAGACCTTTTGGTCAACATTATTCAAAGCTACTGTTGACTGCTTGCTGCTCATTATTTCTCAGGACCCCATATTTTAAACCACCTTAGAGAAGAAAATCTTTCTTTTAAAAGACATGATAAATGTCATCACTCCTTAGGACAGTCTTATGTATCCTACAAAAATGGAATCTTTTTGGAAAACACAATTTGATCATGATGAAGTGGGATAACATCTGTGTTTCTGCTGTGTAGAAGGGAAGGATGAGGGCCAAAAAAGCAAAGATCTGGGTTCAGAAGAGTGAAAGGCATGATGATGACAATAACGATTACTATTAGGTCATTTGCTACTAACATGAAAAAAATTTTTTAATGGTGTCACTGCCTAGGAGGTGTGTATTCTTCTTTCCAGCTGGGTGCCTAAAAATGAAGGTGGTGTCAAAATATGAAAAAAGCCTTCAGAGTAGTAGTTTTCTGGAGACTTGATCCTGATGGACTAGTCCCAGCCCTGAGGGTCCTTCAGGATCTCAGCAGAGTTCCTGTGGCACCACTGGCATCCCAGTCCTCAGTTAACCTCCTCTCTTGGGTGGTTTCTGCGGATTTACACCCAAAATGATCCAGATCTGATGTTCGTAGCGGGCTCATTTCCTGTGGAGGAAAGGCAAGGAGGAAAAGCAAGCAGCACAATCTGTGCCGTTACTAAAACCAAAATGATCATCGGGATAGAGCAGAGAGAAACTTTGCAATAAAAAGATCCCAGTTAAGATTTTGGGTTTACAGCTCTCAAAGGGCTTGTGGGAAAATAGTAATAACGACAACAATAAACACAGGAGCAACAAAAATGTGGGACCCCAAAGCCTGTGCCCACGGTGAGAATAAAAAATGCTAAGTCTGGGCCACCTCGCCTTTAATTTCCTAACTGCTGTTTTGTAAGGCTGTGTCATGCTTCTCAGTTCAAACACGCTTTGGCTCTTTATTATTCATGGGCCTTTTTCTCAGTCAGTGGTGTTGAATAATAAAACAGCCCAGGATCAAATGGGCCAATTCTCCACGCCTGACACCAACTGCTACTGTTCGCTGGGCTCTGCCAAGCGTTGCCTCTGATAATGAGTGGGATTTGGTTAAACAGTAAATTAATGAATAATGAAATATCCAGGTTGATCAGTTAGAGAGCACGCTTGCTTTGCCCCCGGCCAAACGCTCGGGGCAGAAATTACTCTCAAACGGCACTTGCCTGTGTGCTGGGCTGGATAACTATTTTACAGCCTATTGCTTGACAGGATGTTGGGAAGGGGGCGAGGGGAAGGGGGAGGTCGGGGAAGCAAAGCGGGCAGAGCAATCTCCTTATCACCCCGCACGGAGGGGAGAAGGGGCCGGTTTGGGGCCGCGCAGACCCTGCTAGGATGGGGGGAGAGGGCTGCAGGGCTTGAAGGAGCTCGGTGTGAGGCTGGGGGAAGGATGGGCTCCCTCCTAGGTCTTCTCTCCCAACTGCAGCAAGGGGACTACCTTGACCCTGGTTATCACTGGTGTTAACCCAATTTTCCCACCACCACCACCGCCTCCCCCCCCACACCTCATCAGCTCGCGGTTCTCGCCTTGCATTAGCCTTGTCCGAGCGTGTTTCTGAGCGGGGTCACCCCTCATGGCAGGGCTTGTAGCCCAGACTATAGAAAAAGCCTCCCGGAGCCCTGTGTCAGGTGGTTTTGGCAAATAAAAGAGCCTGTGAAAGGCTGCCTGCACGGGATGGGGCAACCGCATATAAACAGAGGGATGGAGAAAGCAATGCAGCACGGAGAAAACATCCCTGTAGCCTTCATTTTCTGCACCGGGAGAGATAAGTAGCTGTAAAATACTTCCCGCAGGTCAGTAACACAAGTACATGTATGTACATAAACGCACACACACGCGCGCGATTTCTACAGCTAAAGGAGGGGAAAAAACCCTGCTTGACTTTTCACACCCATCCTCCAGAATTGCACAACGCCCCAGCCCAGGGTGTGTTTTTGGGGTGGGGGTATTGCTCCGCACTGATGAGAAAACCGCTATAATTACACCTTTCATCCAGAAGGGAAACTCTCTGTAACCAACTCACCCCCTTTGTTTTGTTTTTTTGGCGTTTTTTGGTTGTGGGTTTTGTTGTTGTTGATGAGGGGTTTTTTATGATTAGTCTTTCCAAACTTTCCAAACAAACCCCAACTTCCCAAGCCAAGCCGGAGCAAGGAGTGGGGTGAGAGGGGGGAAAAAAAAAAAAAATAAAAATAAAAAATAAAATAAAGAGGGGGTGGGGAGCCCCGCTGTTTTCAAAATGCGAGTTTACAAGTCGAGGCTGGGTTACTTTCGCTCGTCTCATGTCACTCCTAAGTTAAAGTTTAAAGAAACCTTTGAAGCATGAGTAAGAGGAGGTCCCTGCTACGCCTCGGCCACCCCCCCCCCCCCCCCCCCCCCCCGGCTCAGGGAAAGCCTCCAGGCTCCGGCTGCAATGGCAAGGTCCCAGAAAAGCAAGACTAGAGGGGGTTTAACGATAGTCTCCTTCCCTTTCTCAGGCTTCATTCATCTGTCTGCAGTGTTTTGGGAGTGGAAGGGTGAGCAGCGGATGAACAGGCGGCTCTCTGGGGCAGGTTAAAGCCGATGTTTATTTTACTCGTCAAACAAAACCATCTCCCACATTCACCGCCAAATGTCAATATTAAAATCCAGGACTTTTCGTTTTAAAATATTTCACCTCGTTCCTTCCCGCTTCGCAGGATTTCAGTTTTAAATAGATCTTAAAAATCCAGCCCGTTTCCGTGAAAACCATTTACCCCCCCCCAAAAAAAAATGCTTTCTGTCCTCATTTGCAGTTCTTCGACCACCACCCCTTCCCATTGTTACCACTTAGTGCACTGCGATTTTTCTATACAAGGCTGGAAACAGGCTCCCTTTTCCCCAGCCAAAACAGGATCCACTGCGCTGAAGTAAAACAGAGTAGAGAGGAGAGCAGGGCTTACTCTCGTCCCGATAGTTGCTCACAGCTTTTGGGAAGAACTGCTCCTGCAGGTTTTGGGGTTTTTTGGCTATTTTTTGGGGGGTTGGTTTGGTTGTTTTTATTTATTTAATTTTTTTAATTTGGTTTGGGTTTGGTTTTTTTGGTTTGTTTTTTTTTTTTTTTTTTTTTGCTTTGCAGGAAACAACAGCTTTCGGTGAAGTCACGGGGAGTTTTTCAGGAGCAAAGACTGTCAGGTGATGCTCTGTGCGCCAAGAGCGCGATAAACTATTGTTAGCGCTGGTTTCATGAGGCAAAAGATTCCCCCTGGTACTTTAATAGATTTTTACAAGAAAGAGAAATGTCCACACGCATTTCATTCACCTTGGCGTTTTAAGCGAGTAAGACTGCGAATATAACTGCAATTGTACCCAATGCTCTTCGTAAATCTCAACCCGAGCTAATTTATCACCTGGAGAGAATCAAACGTTTCTGTTTTGATGGAAACGTTCCTCTCGACCTGAGGAAAGCGTCCTCTTCGCATGTTGTCAGAAGATGAAGGCTATTCCGCGCACGCCACTCTTTATTTAATAGCACTGATAGTCACGGGGACTGCACCTCCCCACGCTGGGGACCCGGGGAGGTCACACTGCACCGGGTAGAGCTCAGGGTACTGTTTACCTTTGCTTTAAAAACACCTTAGCAGGTGTTAAACCTTTTTTTTTTTTTTTTTTTTTTTCTTTCAGCGTTTGTTTTGGGGGGTTGGGTTTGGGTTGGGTTTTTTTTTTTTTTTTTCTCCCCGGGGATTTTTTCATCTGCCCCATCCAGGGCAGTTCCGGGACAAGGGGGAGGGTAAAAGGATTATTGTCTATGAATATTCTGCGAGAAATACACACGCAAACACACACACACACACACACACACACACACTCCTTTAATTTCAGTGTTGTTTGGAGGGAGCTCCGAAGTAATTGCAGTGATTTCACAATTGCGTGAGATTCTGGTTTGGGGTTTGTTGATTTTTTTTTTTTTTTTCTTTTCGTCTTCCTATTAAGGAGACAGTATAGAGACACTCTTAACTCGCAAATCCCCAGAGATTTCCTTCTCTTCCCTCCTCCCCAGAAAGCGTTCACAGGCGGAGGAACGACTCTCTGGAGGGGAGATCGGGGCAGCTCTCCCTCCGGGCAGGGCTGGGGGGGTCCGGGGGGTGCGGGAAGCAGAGTCCTGCGCTGGGAGAGGAGCGCCTGGGAGGACCGGCCCTTTGCACCGACTGCAGTCTTTTGCAAATGTTTAATTCCAAGGAGCTTGCTGCTTGCTTTTTTTTTTTTTTTTTTTTTTTTTTCCCCTTAATTCATAAAAGTCAGTAGCTGTGCGCGAATAGGACCGACTCCGCACGACGAAGCGAAGCTACGCACAGTGGTGACACGACGTGTGACACCATGTCCCGGTAGAGCTGTGCACATACACAGGCACACGTCCAGCTACAGGGCAAAAAATGTGTGTGGATGACTGTTTACGAGAGAGACAGAAAAAACAAAGGAATTCACTGAATATATTGGTGCTGGGGATTATTTAAGACATTTGACTAGTTCCATCATAGGGACACCAGATGTTATTTATGAGGTTTCATATAAATGTGGGCCATACCATGCAGGTGGGGAGGGAAAAGGGGAACAAAAAACAAAAAAAAAAAAAAAAAAAAAAAAAAAAAAAACACAGAAAGAAGAAGAAAGAAAAGGAGTTCACCCCAAAGGGATGAAAGACAAAAATGATGTTTATGACTATATAAATCAAGGTGAAGTTTTGTAATGGAAACTAAAACTATCTAGAGTTTATAAAAGAGACTGGGGCAAGGCAGGAGAAATGGAGAGAAGGTCCCCGCTGGTGATGACTGGGAAAGCAGATTATAACATCAGACCGGTGGGGAGGGGAAGTTTTGATGAGCTAGGTTACTGCTGCTATTCATTTATTTTTAACCTTAGCTGGGGGAAAGTTAGAAGAGGAGAAAGATCAGCAGAGAGAGGAAGAGGGAAGGAAGGAAGGAAGGAAGGAAGGAAGGAAGGAAGGAAGGAAGGAAGGAAGGAAGGAAGGAAGGAAGGAAGGAAGGAAGGAAGGAAGGAAAAGATAGAGAGATTGAGAAAAAGAGAGAGAAATATATAAAAAGAGCAAGAAAGAGAATGGGGGCAACAGAAAGAGGGAATACGAGACAGAGGAAACAAGAAACGAAGCAAGCAGGAAAGAAATATTATAAAAGAAAAACTATAAGAATATAAAAGAAAGAAAGAATCTGATCTTGGCTTATTGAAGACCTTTGGGGAAATGCAGTAGAGCAGAGGAGATCAGCAGGAATATTTCTTCTTTCTTGACACTACGTTTGCAGACCCACCGGTGTGCCAGCCCACCCCACACACCGCCACCTGCAAACCGGGGGGAGAGGGAGGAGACCCCGGCCCCGGGGGAGGCAGGGCACACCGGCAGCCTCCCGGAGCAGCCAACTGTGCTTTATTATAAATATATATTTATACCGTGCTTTGAATTTGCAACTTCGGGACTGTGGCCGGGAGCCTGGGGAAACTCGGGGTGAGCCCTTCCTCGTCTCGGCGGGTCCCATTTTAAAGGGAGCCCTCGGTTTCCATAAGCGGGTGCTTCTGCTGAGTTATAAAAGAGCTTTTACTGATGCATTTGGTTTTTAATCCCTTTTTTACATAACTGTTGCACTGTTCTTGGACAAGAGAGAAACTTCCTGATCCCCGCCTCGCCCCCCAAACAACCCTCCCAGACTCCGCTGAGAGCTGCGAGAGCTGTTTTGAAAGGTTTCATGCAAAACATATGCTCTACTAAAAATAATATCATCGGTGCGATTAAAACAAAAGAAAACAAAACAAACTTAAAAAAAAAAAAAAAAAAAAAAGCATGGCACGCAGCCTGGCTTTTGGAAATCAGCTCCAGTGTGGCTGGTTTTCCCAGCGCTCCCTGCCCCGGGCATCCTTCGCCCCACACCTGCCCGCAGCTGGGTCAAAGGGGCTGGGGAGGGGAGGTTTAGGGGTCCCCATTCCCCCCCCTGCAAAGCCTCGGTAAAAAAAGAGGAAAGGGAAGGGGGAGGGGATTCCCTTTTTTCTTTTGCTCGCAGCTCCTCTGCTCCCCCCACCTTTTTTCCCCCTGCTCCAACCCCGGGCGCTGCTGCTCCCGTCACCCCCCACCCTCTCTCTCCATCCCGGGCCCCCCAAACTTGCTCCAGGCGTTTTTGCCATCACACCACGGAGAGAAAGTAGGTCACGGCTGAGTCCAAGCCTGGCTGAAGCCGAGACAACCGAGCCTCGACACCTCAAAAGCTTCCCCATAAAACAGACTTTGGGGTCGTCGTTTGCAATGCTCTTTTTTTTTTTTTTTTTTTTTTTTTTTTTGGTTTAATTACGAAGATGATGATGATGATGTTTTATTTTGGAAACCTTGGGCGATCAGCTGAGCCGGCTCCTGTAGTCCAAGCTGGAAGGAGAGGGAGAAGGGAGGTAGTTTGGGAGATGGAGGTGGGGATGGATTTATTTTTTTGTTATTTCCCCAACCGCCCTCCGGGAGAAATATTAAGTTGCAAAAAACGATCCACGGCTCCTGCATCTCTCCGTCTGCGTTCTTAAACCACCGCTGTCTCTAAAAACCAACAGATAAAACCCAACCCAGACAAGTCTTCAGAGCGGGTATTTAAAATAGTTCACGGCAGTAAAAGCGATGCTTTAAACCGGTTTCCACCCTCAGGGCTCCCTGTTTGAGCACACGTGTGTGTTTGTTTTCAGGGTGACTGTGTGGAGGGTTAAACTGACAGTCCTTTCCAGCCTCCGATTTACAGGAAAAAAAAAAAAAATAGTGCTTTTGACAATAACACTGAAAAAAAAAAAAAAATCCTGAGGCCCTAATCTGCCCCCCTCCTCCTTCACCCAACCGCAGGGTAAACCCCGAGTCACTCCGGAGTGGCTCCGGGTTAGCCCTGGGGATTCGGATCTCCCCTCAGCATATTTTCTTCCCGAGTGTCGATTATAAACCTAAATAAAGCCGATTTGGGAAGGGAAGGGAGGGGTAGGGAGACGTAGAAGAGGGTGGTTTGGGTTTAATATTTCCTTTTGCTAATTACTGGTGCTGCATCTGTAGACCTAAAGCTAGAAAATAATCACGCGTTGTGAATACGAACATCACTCCCGATCTGTAAATAAGAGTATATATACACACTCACATACACGTATACATAAGTGAAATGTACAGTAACAGTAACAGCAGTGGGGGGAGGGGGGGGGGGGGGAAAAAGTTTTCCTGATATTGAAGGCTTACATAACATTTTCTTTTAATGGCTAATATTTTGAAAAGAAAAAGATTTACACCTAATTCAGCTGGTAAAAAGCAAAATGAAACGAAAGCTCACGTTAACATGACATGAGGTTTATTATAGGTCTGTTTAGAATGAAGAGGTAAGAGTGCTAAAAATATGGACACTTTTGAGTCAAACAGAAATAAAATACCAACATTTCTGAGAAGCAATATTTATTGTCTTGTTTTTTTAGGTTTTTTTTTTTGTTTGTTTGTTTTTTTGTTTTTTTCTTAATGTAGAGACATGTCCTGAATTTCCCCAAAGCCTAGATTGGGAAAATAAAGACTTCTTGGCGTTATAAGTAAATCCGTCTGCAGAATCGAAGCAGCACCAACATTCAAAAAAACTGAAGAGGAAAATACAACAAAACACAACAATCTCTTTTTTTTTATTCTTATTCTTATTATTTATGTAAATCAGGTCATCACTGGACAAGAAACCAATTTCTACCCATTACCATAACAGCTTGTCTATAAAGAACAGAAAAGATTCAGATAGGATACTATCTAGTCAAGCGGGAATTTTTTTGTTGGTTTTGTTTTTTTTTCTTTTCTTTTTTTTTTTTTTTTTACTTTTAGTTTTTAAATTCCCCCACCCATTCACAGAGGTATAGATTCACAGATAAATAACCCAAAAACTACTTGCTCGCCATATTTACACATTCCCGTTAAATTAAGCATAAATAAATATATACAAACTCAATACTGAATGCCTCTCCGCATTTCTTCTCAGGAAGAGTCGATAAACTGATATTTCTCACTGCATGGTCAGAATTTTCAAGAAGAGGAGGTGAAAGGGATCGTTTGGGGCATAAAAGGAGAATTTTTTTTTTTTCTTTCATCTTTCCAGTTTCTCATTCGCTTTTTCAGAGCTTTACATTTGTTTGTTGTTTTTTTTTTTTCTTTATTTCTTGCTGGCACACAATGTTTCGTCTCTCTTGAAATGTTCAGGCGTTTGCCAGTGTGTTTGGGGATATTTCCTTTTACTTTTTCCCTTTGTATAAGAAAATATACTATTTGTAAAAAGCCTACGGTCTCTCTCACACAGGGAAGCCGGAGGGGAGGGGGAGTTTGGCCGGGTTGATCTGGCAATGCTCACGGCAGCTGAAACGAGCACCAAATTCTCCGAGAATCGTATTAAAACAGAGCCGAACAGGTCTGCTTGATAAACCGGTCAGAAAGAGATGAGCAGGGGAAGGGAATAAGCCCTTTGGGCACAGCTAAAGGTCTTAAAACCATCCTCTCCCCCTCCCTCCCAGCCCCAAATGCAAATCTGGGGATTTTAGGGGAGGTTGGTCTGGGATGCAAAGGGACTTGAAACAGCTTCTCACAGAGAATTTCTATTAGGTGGGACAAGACACGACCCGATTTTAAACAAATCATCGGGTTATAAAAGGATTCCCATAAAATTGGCTTCTTGTTTAGTTCACACCTTGTGTGAATAACAACCACGAAAAAAAAAAAAAAAAAAAAAAGAAAAAGAAAGGTCAGGGAGCATATGAAAACAAAGATCTTTCCAACGGAAAATAGAGAGTTGTTTTTTAAAAAAAAAAAAAAAAAGTGAGATTAAGAATAAAATAAAATTTACAGCAACCCACCTGTTTGGTTTGAAAACAAACTTTTCACGGTCTCTCCTCAAACTTTTCCCTTGAGTTAAAAAGCAAAGCTGCCGTGTTAATCCTCCTGTTTATTGATTTATGATCCCGAGGAAACCAAATCTTTTAATAACTCAATTATCAGATAAACGTCTGAGGTGCCCCGCCAGCACAAGTAGTTGGGCTGGGAAAGTGCAGGGGAGCAGGGAAATGCCTTCCAGGGGGAGGGTGAGTTTAGTTTTGGGGGGAACCTCAGTCCTCAGCACTCGTAGGAGCCACCGAACAATGGATGTTTCCCTCTGGGATCAGCGCTAGGCTGGGGTGGAAAACAAAGATGGGTATACTCCCATGCCATGTTTTCCTCCCTGTTTGCACTTAAACCTCGTGGATTTTGTCTCTGTACTTTGGGGAGCAAATGGGGGGGGGGGGGGGGGGGCATCCCACTGAAATCAGTGGGAATTTTACATTTGTCTTTATTTCGCCTGAGTGAAGCACAGCCTGGCATTTGCAGTCTGTCTCTTCCAGGTAGAAGGCACGAGGGGCAGATCCAAAGTTGTCAGGAATCACCTGAAACTCTTCCCTCAACCTTCTCAAGGTTTAGGTCCTGGTCCACGTGACCAAACCTGTGCCTGGGGGAGATTTCAGGAGCAGCAGCAGGATCAGCCCCTCACCCATGCGTGAGCACTTGCACACGTGTGTGGCAGGTCTTTCCCCAGGAAGTTGCAAGTGGTCCCCTCTCCTCATTAACTCCCAGCAGTGGTGAGATACTGTCTTCTGCAGTTAAAAGGAGCATCCCCAACATCTCCCCAAAGACAAGGAAGGACCATCCCCTCGGCTGGAAGCTCTGGGGCAGCGGGAAGCGGGTCCCCATGTCCCTGTGCGTGCAGCTGGGGAGGTGGAAGACTGAGAGAGAACTTGGGCTGGGTGATGCTGGAGGGCTGGGCCCATGGGCTCCTCACAAAGGTGTTTTTGCAGAGGGCAGGCAAAGCAACATTCAGTGCTCTGCTTCAATACACTGAATATTCTCATCAAGCAGAGAAGGGAGATGTGATTTCAGGTGGCGTCATTCATTCCTTCCCCCCATACACACACACGTGCCCCTTCCCTTTCCCACACATCACTGCTGGGACATGCCCTGCACTGGGGCTTGGACTGTCCCTGCCCAGGAGCTTGCTGAAATTGGGGGTGGTTGGCAGGGGGTAAGTTCTGGAGGACCAGGGGGTGCCTGGGGGGTGCTTTTCAATCTGGGGCTCCCCGACCTGTCGGTGGGAGGAGATTCATGAGATCTACATCACACAGGGATCCACACCTCCTCTGGTGACATCCACAGGGACATACCAATTACCAGACCCACTACCAGAGACTTGCCAGGGTTGAAGACTACCTCCAACTCATCCCAGCAGCCCATGGAGAAGGCTGCCTGCCTCAGTTTCCCCCTTTTCTCACGTGAGATTCCCCCGCAGCACTCTGGCCCTGAAGACCCACAGGTACATGAGTGAGGAGCAGCTCCAGAGGAGCCAGTGCTCCTCGGGGCTGCGTGATTCCTGGTTGTCTATCGTCACACACATCCAACTCCCAGGTAGGGAATAAAAGCTGAGACCTTCACTTGCTGCAAAAAGATCTGAAAAGCAGAGCAGGCCCTCAGTTGTAGCCATTTCTCAGATAGCTAAGGACACTAAGGGTGACAGTCAAGAGGCTCATTTCCTTTTTTTTTTTTTTTTTAAGAAGATTTGGTTGGGGGATGTGGAGAGTATTGCTGAATTATTTCTCCCCCACCATTCGCTTCAGAAGGTATCTAGAAACTAAAGCAAGGCTAAGGCTTCTCTTTTGTTTCTCTCAGAGCTCAGGTGTGGCTGCTTGGGTTGGTGGGATTGAGTCCTGCAGCTTTAACAGGGATCCTGGGGGGAGGCCTGAACCCACTGGAGTTTTGCCAGCGACTCCAGGAGATTTACCCACACCCAGTAACTGTTCTGACACAAGCAAAAAGATGTGTTAGTGCACGAACCCTACCCCACTGAGAAACACATGCAATTACCCAATACGGCAGAATCCGAACAGAAATCCTTACACTTCAGCATTATTTTTACCATAGAAGACAAAAAAATGTATGTTAAAAAAAAAAGAAGAAAAAAGAAAAAGAAAGAAATCAGACTTCCCCTCCATCCCCCCCCCGCCCAAATCATATGCATAAGACATCCTGTCACACACCAAACCACCGAGAAAAACATTGGAGTTAAGAAGTTTTTTCCCCTCTACCACAACGACTTGTTCTAAAGCAAGAGTCACAAGACATTTTTTTAAAAGCTTTCTAAAAGAAACAGATTTCCTCAGACTGAGCTCAGAAATCAGGATATTCCCTGGCAAGCCCTCCCCACTCCCATCACGAGGAGCCAGCTCACATGGCAACCCTTTCCTCCCTGGGTACAAAACCCTAGTGCCAAGCAAGTGCAGTAACATTCAACACAGCTCTTATTTTCTTTGCAATATTACACCTCGATTTCAACCTATATTTTTTATCTCATTCAAATTATTCCCTTTGAGCTTCTTTAAAGAAGTGCACCTACAGAATTCGGAAACAACTGGCTTTGATTTGAAAAAGCAAAAAAAAATAAAAGTATCAGAATATCAGAATTGTGGATTTTTTTTCTCTGTACCTGATATATTGTGTAGGGATCTCTAGTCCTCTTTGAAGAAGCTCATAAGCCAAGCGGGCAAAGCTTTAGGAAACAGAAGAAAATAAAACAGTGCATACTCCTGAGAAAGAATTACATACTCATATCACTCATTTTTTGTTGTTGTTAACAGTTCTTTAAAAATGGGGGAAGATATCTCACACACACTACTCAAGAAAATTAAGGACTGAAACATTGGCATAGTTAGGAATATAAAACTCCCTAGAGAAAAAGAGGAGATCTCAGAAAATTAAGAAATCAGATAGCGCTGACATTTTACCAGACCTTACTTTCAAATTTTGCAACCCTGTATAGACAAGGCATTTTACCATCAAAAGGAAAGGACTAAATTACAAAGGTATGTTTGCATGCATGAATATGTGTGGCTATACACACATATTAAATATATATGTATATATTCATATATATACATATATGTACAAACATACACATAGGATACACACGCACCCCTGTCAAGTTCTGTGTGTGCATGAGCTTACGCACACACATACGCACACACACGTCCATACACACCTGTAAACGCTGGTAATCTAAACAGAGAGTCTGTCTAGACCAGGAAAACCAAAAAAAGTTCTTAAAAAATTGGTAGTTAATTCGACCGAGCTACGACAACTTGAAACTTTCCAGCTAATGGCGTCTAGTGTTAAGACGCTGCCATGAATGCAGCTTCGAATTGGCTGGTGTTGGTGACTCCAGGAGAGGTCTGTGCGCTCACCTCTCCGCCTTTCCTAGTCTAGACAGAACCACGGTGGTGAGATGAGATGGGAAGAGTTGAGGGGAATGAGGCGATGGGGTTGCTCAGAAAGGAACGTTCTGGAAGATCGTTTTAGCTAGGGTGGAGACAGGATGTCGTTCACAAAAAAAAAAAAAAAAAAAAAAAAAAAAAGAATAAAATAAAAATAATAGCAAGACAGACCGTGCAGCTCAAGAAATCAAAGCACTGACACCAAAAATGTTTCTCCGA
The DNA here is from genome assembly GCF_965140245.1 of Athene noctua. NCBI lineage: Eukaryota > Metazoa > Chordata > Aves > Strigiformes > Strigidae > Athene > Athene noctua. The sequence goes on from NC_134037.1 coordinate 6,243,766, forward strand.
TTTCTTCCAATAAGTTATTCATTTCTTTCTTTTATTATTATTAATTATTATTATATTCCCCTCCCCCCCAAATCATTATTTTAAAAATGTGAAAGAACAGAAGTGGGAAAAAAATCCTGGTGGTTGTCTTCACATGTTCCTGGCAAGAGACTCTGAACCACTGGTCTTGCGCCATTGTGTTCCTCTGATCTTAAATTATTGTCTTTCTTTTATTCTTATTCTTATTTTATTATTATTATTCTTATTTTGTCCTACCTAACAGAATTCTTCCAAAGCCCAATCCAATATTTTTAAAGCTAAAATTAAGACGGTTTTGTTTTAAAGGATTATCTCTCTCTTTCTTTTCTCCTTTTATTTATTTAACATTTTTCTTTTCCTTTCTTTCATTTTTTCCCCCTCTCTCTCTCTCTCTCTCTCTCTCTCTCATTTTCTGTGTTTCTCTTCCTTGTCTCCAGTTTTACTACCTGGTCCTTCGCCAGATGTGTGCCTGTTAGCAGTGTTGTTGTTCAAGAACATCTTGTCCATGCCTTTGAGAGCTTCAGTCAGGTAGTTTTGAAGGGCCGTGAGGGCAGCGCAGATAGCGGGGGCCCCAAAGCCGTGAGTGATGAGGCTGAAGTGAGTCAAGCAGCTCTGAATGCCCGGTTCCAAAATAGGGGTGGGCCGGCTGTTTCCAATGGGCGTCCTGTCCTGGGCCAAGAGATCTGTAAATTCTTTACAAAGTTGCCTGCACAGAAGAGAGAAAGGCAGAGAGACGAAAAGAGAGAGAAAAGCGCTGGTTAGGCTTATCCCACACTTGTCTGAGAGAAACAAAGTTGAAGGAAGGGGCAGATTCAGGCCGAAGCTGATCCCAGGACCCAGGATAAAACCTCTTTGCCACCTTTCCTTCCCCTAACAGTGCCTGGGGACCAGCCATGGTGAGCCAGAAGTTCTTCAGGAGAGAGGTTTCTGCAATTGCAGGACACCAGGTCTGGAGATAGAAAACTCTCCCATAGCCACAAGGATGCTTCTGGGGAGGTTTAGGTTGGATATTAGGAAAAAATTCTTCACTGAAAGGGTTATAAAACATTGACACAGGCTGCCCAGGGAAGTGGTTGAGTCACCATCCCTGGAGGTATTAAAAGACTTGTAGATGTGGTGCTTAAGGACATGGTTTAGTGGTGGGCTTGGCAGTGCTAGGCTTACAGTAGGCTTACAGCTGGACTCAATCTTAAAGGTTTTTTCCAACCTAAATGATTCTATGAGTCTATGATTCTGAAGCATTTTGAAAACTCAACCCTGCTTGGTGGGTCTAGAAAAACCCAAGCTGAAAGGGAGATGTGCTATGGGTCTGCCAATCACCCGTCTTCCTGGAGGCCTGACCCTGGCTCAGAGCAGCTCCCACCAATGTTGCTCTTGTGGGAAAGCGCAGCCATGCGCTGAGAGCGACCGGGTGGCACAGGGACACGGTGCAGGGAAGAGCTAAAACAGAACCTCCTGTGAGACTGCTCAGGCTGGGTCACCTTGTCGAGAAAGATCAGGACTTAGGGACTCCATGGCCTCTTATTCATTGCATGAGGAGCAAAGCTAGCATTTCCTATTTTTTTTCTGAGGGGTGGGATCCTAATTAACACTTCAGAGTTGACATCTGGCTTTTGTTTGCTTTGCCCACAACTTTGAAAAATCAGATTTGATTTTTCTAATGAATTCCCCCCAGACACATTCTTTTGCATTGCTCTGGTCCAAAGGGCCTTCAAGTCAACAGGTGCCCGGGCAATGTAGAAACTCGGGGGATTTGTGGGTTTCCCAAAGGAACTGTTTCTTTGAGACAGATGCCTACCCAGGGACTGGAGAAAAAAAGGCCAGAATTTAAAAAAAAAAAAAAAAAAAAAGAAGCCCTTAAAAAAGGCATTCAGCTCTCATCCTCTGAAATTCCCGGTGGGTTAAAGGTTTCAGAGGATGGGGAAAGATAAAGGTCTGCTTCTATGTGTATTATCCATTAAGAAAGTGCAAGAGAGGAAACTTTGAATTTGGAGAACAAACAGTAATGAGTCCAACATTTTACATCTTCAAAGAGCAAAGCAGGGTCTGCGAGCAATTAAAGTTCTGGGACATTAATATCTTCTGACCCTGCGGAAAAGGGCAATCAAATTCCAATCACATCTAAAAAACATCTGGACAAATTTGAGCAAATGATTTTTCAACCCTCCGTATATTTCTTTAAATTACGCTGTCATCGGAGGCAAGCCACGTCCCAAAGCATGAAATAAATGAGAGCTGTTTGGGCTGGTGGTTTTTTGTTTGTTTTGTTTTTTTTTTTTCCCTTTTTTTACCAGATAGAAAGAGATGTGTGGAGACACACAGCACCCACTGCCGAGGACCCGAGCAAACTACGCAGCACCCAGTTAGTAACCTGGGAGGCACAGTCAAGTGTAAAACATCTGATACAGCACATCCACAGAGAAAATCCCAAGGGAGAAAGATGGGTTGGGGGGACTAAGCGGTGGATCATTAGCAGTATGTGGTGGTGGGTTTTCTTGATTTTTTTTTTTTTTTTAATTAAACCATATGGAAAAGACATTGCAAATTGGTAGCGGACAAACAGGTGAGTGTGAGCAGCAGGAGGGACAGGCAGACATGCTGTGGAAGTAAAATACAGATTTTTTTGGTCCCCCTTCGATAAATTTTTTTAACGGGAGGTGTCTTTGAAATCATGCAGGGGACAGTGACCTACATCCTCGATAGGGACAGGGTGTGTTGGCAGAAACCTCACCGCGGAGGGCTGCAGAGGCTCTAGGGTCTGCCCTGCCCATAGGGCGACGCGAGCATCCTTCCTCCCGGTGGGGAGGGTATAGTTTGGGGAAACTCCCTCTGCTCTCAAAACGAGCTCAGAGGAGGGGTTTAAGGAGGGGGAGGATTTTCTCGGGGGGGAGGGCGGGGGGGGTGGCTGGATGTTTAGTCAACTTCGCACTCACTTTGTAGCAAGCAGCATGTTTTTCCTGGAGTGGAGGTCGCTGGGGTCCGTGTGCTGTCTGTTCAGGTACTCAGAAACAGCTTTGGCTGGGAACTCCGTTTCGCAGATGTACCCAAAATCCCGAGCTAAATGAACGGCCTCACCTGGAGGGAATGAGAGGGGCATGAACACCTCCGGGCCCCGCCGGCCCCCCGCCCCGGGCTGGCTCCCCCCTGCCCCGGCTCCGGGCAGCAGAAGACCCCTGGGAGAGACCAGCTCTGGAGGGCCGTGTTTAAAAAGTTTTCCCTTGTACCTTAGGGACAAGCTCCACGTATGTGTTTTCCCTCCACAAGCCCTATTTTGGGGGCAGAAGTAAGTTGATGGGACAGATTGTCAGCTGATGAGATTTGTCTTTGCTACAATGCGCTTGTGATGGTGTGTACCCATGATGCTGGTTGTGCAGAACTGAGGGAAAAGCACACGCATATACATACACACACATGTAACAGACACACACATGTAACGCACACACGTGTAACAGACACACACACACACGCTTTCAAATGAACTGGGGAAAAAAAAAAATTAAAAAAAAAAAATCCGAAAGGCAAAAGTACCCAAACTTCTCTTAAGAGCAGAGAAATCATTCCTGCTTCAATACACCAGATCGTTATCCAAAATTGTACAGATGTGGACTTAATATTAATGTCAGTTCTTTGTGGGACGTTATATACACGCTATACACACACACACAGAGCACTTGCAGCATTATCACGATTATCGCCACATCTGGAAAATGACGGAGATAACTGCATTTCGTCCGATGGAAATTATTCAACTGCTTTCTTAACTGACCATCATGCAACAGGAACTCCTCTCTGCCCGATGGAAAGATAGCAACCAATGGCAACCTTTTTCCGTGAAAAATAATAATTATTCTAACTCTAATTCTAATTGTCGCTTTTCCTGCCTGCCTGGTTTCAGGTTTCTTGCCTCCAGAGGTTCGTGTCATCCAACTCCTACTGATGTACTTCATGCCACAAGAAGACAGTAGCTGCAGAAAGGAGGAAAAGAGGAAGGGGGGTGGGGAAAAACCCTCAGACTCTAGGGGGATTCTACCAGATTATAGCTCAGCCCCTCTAGAATAAAGCATTAAACCCTTTAAAGCACCGCCTGAGGGACCGGGGGGAAGATTTCCAACACGCAGAACAGATATGTCTAATAACTCCAGGACCACATTATTTTTAACGATCAGGAGTTGCTTTCCAACGTCATCTTCTGCTTTCCAAGGCTTCTCGCTAATCACCAAACCGCTCAATAAAATCGAGGGCAGCGGGAGGAGCCGGGGGAGTCCCCGCCGCGGTCACCCCGCGCCGGGCAGGGTCCCCCCGGGCACCGCTCGGGTAAATCCTGGCCGGAGCGTTTCTGCTCTCGGCGATACAATAGCAGCAACGCTAAAGCCTGGCTGGTGGGGGAAAAGGAGATAAAGCTCCAGCAGGTGCAGCTTCTTCTTAAAAAAAAAAAAAAAAAAAAAAAAAAAAAATTTAAAAAAAAGGGAGCTCGCTCAGGGTAAACTGTTACTTGTAAATCAATCGGAGATGGGGGGGGTGGGGGGGTAACGTACACCTTGCTACACACTTGACATAGATTTTAGCATCGCTCTGCAACCGCACCGGCCCCTGAACCTCAAGGCAACTTCGGGGAGGGGCAGATTTGGCCCCTGAGTTGGGCGCCCACGGGTGGTCACACACGCGGAGGGGGGGTGAAGCTTCACCAACCCCGCTATTCCAGGGCGGTTGTCACACCCGAAAAGCTTCTTGTCTCCCCTAGCGCGACCCTATCCGCGTACCCTACGCTGTGCTTTGCGCACTGGGCAGAACCCCTATGCGGGTAGCAGGAGGGGCTCCTTGCTATCAGCCCCCGTCTTTTTTGCCAGCCTGCCTTCAGCTCTGCATGCGGTAAAGGTCTTATCGCTCCCATAACTCAATCAAAAGAGTTGAAAAGTTAATATCTTAGCACAAATTTGCATGCATGCTTATACGCAGAAGAGATAAGTGGATTATTAATACGCCTCTCGGTGTGTATGTGTAATGCAGATACATATAATTCATAATTGCATCCATACTATTCCGATTATGGTTTTTTTGGAGAAGGTCCAACTTCTCCAAAAAATTTTGCTTTTCACTACGGTAACAACAAATCAAAGAAACACGCCGGCCACCAAAATGACGTTAGTTGACTTGAAATGAGGTGAAACTTCAGTGTCCCCTTCCCTCTCTGATTCCTCAGGAACAGTTTGTCCCTTTGTTCAGTTCTAGACATCTTAAGGTAAACCTCTGCGACTCTTCAATTGCTCTGATTTATTACCAAAACAAACAACAACAACAACAAAAATATCTGTATTCTTTTTCCTCATTGAGCGTCCTGTAGTGGCTCTAAATAAGCTCGGGAGGATGGAGTAGACGTGGAGTCGGAGAGCATAGGCTGGGAATGAATAGCAGTGAGGAATGGGACTGACCTGAAATATCACACAAATACACACACTTATATATATATAAACACACACATACACACACACACATTCTTGCCACCCAGAGGAATCAGTGACCCTCCGGTCAGTGACTTAATTTTGGGGGATGGAATCCTTAACCGTGCCGGTGTTCATCCTAACTCGCCCTGAATTTCACCTCTGCAAGGTTTTCCCACCTGATCCCGAAAGCTGGTTGGCTTTTTTTTTTTTTGAGTTGGTAAAATGTCAGACAGGAGTTCAGAGCAGGCAGGGGTGTGAAGGGAGCTGCGACCCTCGGCTTACCTTCCACCAGGGAGGTGAGTAAAGTGACATTTGCGGCCTTACGCCTGCCGGCTGGTAAATTCAAACCGATTTTTTCTAGCCTTTCTCGCAAAGATCTCCCCCCGTTTTTCGATTTGGCTCTAGAATTGCAAAGAAATTAACATCGTGATTAACCCCGCAGTGTTTCTGGAAGAAACGTTTAGTCTGTGCAGTCAGTGGAGCCTGGGAGGGTTTCACTCGACGTTAAGGACTTTGGGGGTGTTGATTTCCGCTCGGGTTTGCTGAGATTTGCTTAATTTCTCCCAAGGGTGGGAGTGCGGATGAAGCCACTTTTCTCCCTATTTTATCCAGGGAAATTAAATAATGCCAGATAGCAATAATTAATGGGCAGGGTTCTGATCTAGAGAGCAAATGGGTTCCTACTGTATGACACTCGTATTAAGATGGAGTGAGGAGATGGGCAGAAAGGTACAGGAGGAGAAATTAATCCTCAGTTAGTCAAGGAAAGAGCTAGAATGGGAAGAAGAACGGGGATGGGGGTGGGTGGGTGTAAATCTGAAAGGCTCGAAGGGAGAATGTGTGTGCCTGTGGATAAATAAAAAAGGAGGAAAATATTTATTAAACCGTTTCGTGCGTGTAAATGTGGTTTTGTGCCGAAAGGCGATGCTGAGAGGAAGAGCTCACCTGAAGGCAGGGTGCGTTATACAGAGGGAATTGAGTGCCTGAAGGAAGATTTGAATATCTGTCGGAGGTTACTGATAAGGACAATAAAAGGATGAGTGAGCTATAGGTGGGAAATACAGAGCTATTGTTCGGAAGCCTATACATATGTAAACCCCCAGGGATAAAATCTCGCCACCTGCGAAATCAGGGAGAGTTTTGGCACCTAAGATCAGAGTCTATCCCAAACATCTCTTAGTTCTCACTTAGAATTTGTTTAAGAATTAACAGTCACACTTAGGGAAAGGAAAGCAGAAGCGACAGAGAAGCCAGACTGGCTTCCCACTATTTTATATCGACGTAAATAGGGCTAGATGGCAGAATTACAAGAGAGCAGCTTTCTATTTTTCATCTGCTCTGAACCAAAAGCTTGTCTAAAATTTAGATTCAAGATAGGAACTGAAGTCAGCAGCAGCCAATGATTATGGCTTGGGCCATCTCCAGAAATCCACTGAAGTTCAATAATGATGTTTCTTTACCTTGATAATTATATTTTCTACAGTGCATCTCTCAGATGTTCTTCCCGCTCCATTTGTACAGAATGAGCAGGCAGGTTAGCATCTGTAAGTAAAAATCTCTGCTGCTCTCACTGGCAAGGATCATAGCTGAACAATGATTACAGACACTCACGTGGAACAGCATCTATTTCAGGAAACCCTAATTCTCACGTGTGTATTTTTGGGTGGCTGACTGCATGTAGCAGGACTTTCCCCCTCCTCTCCAGACACGGAGCTGGAGACCCTGACATCATCACAGAAATTTTTGCATGGGAAAAACCAAAAGCAAACACAAAATAAACAATCAACTTGATTTTAAAACACCTTAGTCAACGTTGCCCAATTGCTGGTACAGGAGCTGGCAAGGTGTTTCCTCCTCTAAGATAAGCAACTTTTAAACATGAACTGGAAATTATTCAGGACCATATTAATTGAGTTTGTTTCTGTCTCGAAGTTATGCTTTATATTCCAGGTCGGTGTATAACTCACATGTAGAGGATGAAGTTTTATCCCCTCTCAGCTTTCTGTTGGCTTGAGTGAACTGGTACGACATAGCATATCATGACTTCTTCCCTGTTCTGACTGGAGATAGAGCCTTAGCTTAATTTTCTTATAGACAAGTCATACTGACAATTCACAGTCCTTCAGCCACTGTCAAGAAGATAAAGACCTTTCTCCTGTTAGTCCTTCCAGCTGATGTCCTCGGAGCTTAAATTGTCATTGCTGGCACCTAAACGTATGATCTCTTGCTTGATATGATGGAGTGGCAACCAGGCCTCCAGGTTATACCTCGCTCCTCGTTTTCCTCGGTATCGATAATGCCAACTATTTTGAGGTCTTCAGCAAAACTCACAGTGGGTGGTTGGCACAAATATTAAATAGTAAAGGCCTCAAGACCAGCCGTGAGTAATTCCTCTAGCAACCTTCTCTAGATAAAGCACTAAGTTTCTGACTTTCAAAGCTACCTGTTGTTGGCTTTTTAGTCAGGTACTTACCTACTTTACAGGTTGCCTATTAATCCCCTGCCAATTTCAATAATCTCTTGTGTGACACCGTGTTAATTGCCTTGTCTTTATTGTCATATAGAAGAAGCCTCATGCATTTATCTAGGAAATTCCTAGAAATACATCAGGTCCTGAAATATAGCCAGTTCATCCTGCAACATGCCCATCATGGCATTTTATTTTGCCCATTTTCTAAGAGAGAAGTGTGTGAAGGAGGAGAAAAGTGTGTGCGTGTACAAGGGCGAAAATCTTCCGGTCTCAGTTCCTTCATTTGGGGATTCTTTGACAGAAACTGCACAAGGCCATATCTTTTTCTAATTTCCATACATTCATCTCAATGTCTGAATACAGCATATTTTCACCTTGTCCTGAACATTACACACACATGCTATGACAGTAAGATCAATGCATATTTGCTATCATCTTCACCAATGAACAAATATTTCGGGTGCATGCATGGATACCCACACAGGGGCATGTTCACACACTTGTCCCAGCCTCTTACCTTCTAAGTACTCCTCCTAGGAGGGATGCATTCAGACACTCTGGAGGAGAAAGGCGTCTTTGAACTTCTCCCACAGTTACTTTATACTTTGAAGTAGAACTAAGCAAAGACAAGCGGCCAGGTACAGAGCAAAACACCTCTCCGGTATTGACTGAAATTCCACCCAGGAAGCCATCTTTATTCATCATCAAAGAAGTAACAGATTTTGGAGGAACCGGAACTGGAGAAAGAAAAGGGGAAGAGGGGAGAGAGAAACCATCACGCCACGAAGGAGTACGCGATAACCACAGTCTCTCTGACATGCACAGAACAGCAAAATGAAAGGGAATTTTGAATCTCTGGCTATCTCCAGCAACCTAAAGGGTGCTGCTCCCCCAACCTCTAGGAAACTGCTCCATGAATGATGGATGGAGAGAAGGGTGGTGCAGTACAGCCTCTATGCAGGGTTTGATCATTGGGAAATAAAATACATATTGGCAAGCACCTGGCAACTTTCGGGTTTGAGCCTGTGTCTCACCCAGAGCCCCCCGATGCCTTTTGTACAACGGACAGCGCCTTTCTGGAGGGGAAAAAAAAAGGAAAATTTACTTTTTTTTGCTAATGTTTCCATTACTGCTAAGCTGAGCCAGGAATAAATTCGCTACACGAAGGGGGTTGCTGTCTTAAATAAGTATCAAGGCTGGAGGATACAGCAACCAGAAGACAGCTCTGTTATTGCTTTGTGTTTTTATTAAGTCTGGTTTATGAAATAAAATGAGTCTTTTCCTTCAGAAAAAATGAACACTAGAAAAAAAAAAAAACAAAAAAACAACACACAAACAAAAAACCACCCACTGGTCTAACCATGGCATTCGCCACCTTGATCATATTGTGCTGTCCGCGAAGTAAAAGGAACTCTCCCGCCCCCGAATAAAGCTGATGTAGTTACTGTAGCACATATTTAAAGGTAGTTAGGGGGGGGGGGGGGGGGGGGGGGGGGGAAATCAAACCAAAACAATAAAGCAAAACTAAACAAAATCAGAACATGTCATTCTGTCCACGATAAAATGAAATATTTCTTTTCTCTGAGAAACTAGTGAGGTTATTTTAAGAGTAATCAAGGGGATTATAACGAACAAATTCCTGTAATAGTAACCAGACACACTCGGAAATAAACAACAACAACAACAACAAAAATTGGCTAAACTAGAAATGAGAGCAATTCCCCCGTGACATGAATTTTGTTTACAAATGAACTTAAACAGCTCCCTCATAATTGTGTGTAACTGTTATGATTTACAGCAGGTGCTCTAATCAATCAACCAATCACTTTAATTTATAGGGAGCCTCGCTGCATTTTCCCAGTTGTTTCATTTCTGCAAGTAATTGATAACAAACCGTACTTAAGGTATGTTTTATGCAGGAGTTAATAAGAGCTGACAGCTGCTACTGCTGCTTCCTCTCGGAATCGCGGCAACACGCGTTTCCTTATAGAAAATCTGCTCCGAAATTGGGGGGTTTGGTGGTGGTAGAGTCCTGGCAGTCCAGCGGGCATGTTTCAGAGGAGAAGACTAATTGATTACACACCCTTGTCGAGCAGATACTACTTCACAGTCTCCCATTTCCACTCAATCAATTGCAAAACCAATTCGGCAAATAATAGGGTTCTATTATGCACATATGCCAGCTATTTAGGTAGTTATAATACATGTCAGTTAAGTCATAAAAACCCTGTTTATTTGCAACATATCTGGAGAATCAAACCATTAGGGTTGAGGGGATATTTAAGTCGTCTGGAGCTGCTAAACAATAAGATCGGGTATCCTAATATATTACCAAGTGCTAACTACTGGGCAATTGCCAATTTTATAACCTCAGTGTATGGAATAGACACAAACGTGTTTCACTGTTTTTATTACAGATCATTTCCTACTGCCAGACCAGACCCCCACAATAAAAGCTCTATAACAGCTAAAAACCAAAAGGCATGTCGATTTTAGATATACATATTGCTTCATATGCCTTGTACGTAGTATCCAGTATAAACAAATTATTTTGAGTGGCTTTACTTCAGGGAATCGGAAAGTGAAATGGATTCCTATTTCTCTATTATTTTTAGTTAGGCACTTTATACAGCTCATAAAGGCGGTTTCAAATAGTTTGAGAACGGCACAGAAACAGTTATAAAAGAGTTAGAGACCCGCTCCTGCTTTCGTTGCTATTAATAGGAATTTTTTTGGCCATTGATTCTATAGGAAAATACTTGTTTTGGGGTATCAGAGGGAGTACGAGCAGACAAAAAAAAAAAAAAAAAAAAAAAGTCTCTCTCTTCCCCATTATACATAGATATATCACTTATTTAATGCACGATATTCTGCAAAGTCATTCGAGTGAAGCATCAAGAAAAACTTTTTTTTTTTTTTTTTTTTTAAAAAAAAGAAGTTATATTAAAGCAGTGACACCAGACAGATTTTCATGACTGGCATTTTTTTTCGTCGGACAAGCACACGGGCTCAGTGGCTCGAGTACACCTTTACAGTGGCTATATTTAGTGACCAGTTTATCAGGTCACTGTCCAGTGAACTGAGAAATTAAACAAGAGGCAGCAATTCCACGACCATCTGATCTTAGTCCAAACTCACTAAAGAGAGAGGGACCCGTGCAATGCTTAATTGTGCCTCACCCCCACTCGCTTTGGCCTTTTGGAGCACTCATTACATTAGTTAACCTTTGAAATATGGATTTTCACGTGCTCAGGGGTTTGGTGTGGTGTGTTTTTTTTTTCTTTTCTTTTTTTGGTGTTGTTTCTTTTTTTTTTTTTTTTTCCTTACAAATTGCTTTTGGGAAGCAGGCTGGCTCCCTTCCCTGCTATGCTGGGAGCTCCTCAGCTTTTCTTCCTACCACTGCCTCCCCGACAAGGACCGTATGAACATACCCATCAGTTGGAGTCTAATAACTCTAAACCCATTTTAGAAGCTTACCAGGCGGTGTAAGCATATCTATTGCAATTTCATAGCTTCTGAGAGATGTATTCTATCTAGACTCTATATCTTCTGTAAATTACCTAATGCTGCCTCAAAAAAAGTGTTTGCCATGGAATGAATTATCTCTATCTATATCATATCTATATGTTTATCATGGCTATAGCTTTTCAGATATAGCCCAGACATCACCAGAGATAATATGTAACGTGGAGGTTTTAGTGGGTGAAGAGATATACACGTCCATGTGTGCAGCTGCATGTGTCAGATCCCTGCGTGCATGTAAATAAACTGTAATGCAGAGTATATTTTTAGTCGATATCAATTTTCCCAGTTGGTTAGGGACTGCCACAACCGCTGAAATAATACAGAATAACACACGCGTATGTATGCAGCGTCCCCACCACTTCTGCTTTGACTTTATCCCGTTTAGTTCTTGTTATCCCCAGCAGAAACTATTTGATTTTCTCTCACTGCCAAACTCTACTTTCTGTGTGTATGCTCGCACTCACAACTATATAATTCCCCCTTCCAAAATCTGCCTTCTCTCTTTCTTTTTTTTTTTTTCTCTCTCCCTCTCTCCTTTCTCTGACTTTCTTCTCCTTTCTCCTTTTTTATTCCTTTCTTTCTCTTGCTTTCTCTCTTCCTTTCTTCCTCTCTTTCTCCTCCTGTGGATACTTCCAGCCTCTTTGTCATTTCTCCCCCTTCCATTTCTCTTCAGCTTATCAATAAACCGGGAGAGCAACAGTAGCCGCTTGATTTGTTAGTAATTATAAGCATACTGTTCCTGCAAACGGGATCTCTAGATGAGTGAGATCGCTTTAAAACGACAGCAGGAAATGGTGGGGAAATGGAGCATGGCGAAACTCAGCGTGAAGCTTTCAGTTCTTTACATGTTTACAATTTTCTGTGCATACATTAAGTCTTAGGGTTGGGGTGGGTTTTTTGGTGGTGGTTCTCTGTTGGGTTGCTCTCCACAAACGCGTGAAAACGCGCAGAAATGCAGACACTGAATAGGAAATGGAAATAAAAGGGCATTTCAGCAGGAGTAAAAATAAATAAATAAATAGAATTATGTCCTGAAAATAGCTGAATGACAAGGCTCTAAGCTATAGATATCGCTGCAATAAACCTGGTGAATAATACGATAGTCTAACGGTAGATCACTAGGAAGAAATACGTCTTAAATTCCTTACTAACAAACATTATGGACAAACTTCTTACTAATCAGCTATCAATCTGCCTTCAAACCTTTTTTTAAATCTACCTACTGGACCTGAAATGACTAAAAAGTTCTTTTTCCCTTATAACAACAGGACTTTGTTGTAACTGATGATTTGCTCTGACTTGGTAGCCAAACGTAGAAAGTCCGGGGATATCTTACCCATTGCCACTAAAAAAACCCACCCTCCGTTCTAACTTTAGTTTTAATGAACAAATACAGAAAGTGGGTATTCGTGTCCCCTTCCCTCCTGTCCCTGTCGTCTCCTCCTCTTCCCCCCGCCCCTCTCCTCCACTGCAGCCCCTTTCCCCTGAATGCCGGGAATAAATTTCAAAGTGAAATGTATTCCCTCGAAATTGTTTCGCATTCAATTAAAGGGGATCATAAGGTTCAGTGGGCAATCCAGGAATAAGCACGAAACTGGGTGGCAGCGAAGCAACATCTCCGATTCCCAGATCTATCACCTGAAAAGCTGAGGCCAAAGTGGTTTTCAGTTAATCATTTATCCGGATACTTCGAGAAGAGGTGGGGAGGGATCTCATGTTGTGTTATTAAGAGTTAAAAGAAATGTTAAGGCACCTCCTTTCATAGGTTTGTTTAAAGTAGTATGAACAATAGAGCGTGTTTGCAAGGAGACAATGAATTTAAGGTGTTAGGGTGAAAATGGCCCTTTCGTGCTAAATCAGATGTGAGTGTGCAGACGATGGTCAGAAACAGCTGAAAGTAAATAAATACATCAGGATAATTTTAAGGTCACTGACTGTGCCCCAGAGTCACAAAAAATTAACTTGGGACTCGGGTCACACAAGATTTTGCAAGAAGACAACTTCTTTCGCCACAGACGGTGCCAAGCAAATTTCAGATGAGCAGTTGACAAGGGGACCCGATCTTCTATTCCTGACACATGGAAAACCTTCCCTTCACTTCAGCAGAAATCGAGGGGAAAGGCCTCAAAATGTGCAGTCGGTAAGCTCTTAAAGCCGAGTTAAATCTGAAAATAATGCTCTTGGTGATTATTATCATCTTGATGATTTATCTGGCTCCCTCCCTCCCACTTCCACCACCCAAATCTTAATGGAAGTAGGAGTTAACGATGATTTTTTAATGTCTCGTTGGATTTTTAGACTGTTAATGTACCGCATCCTTCTCATTATTAGTTTATTGATTGTTCATTGACCAGCCCCCTTCAAATCGTATTAACCACCCTCTGCCAGTTTAGATTAGGAGAGTTTAAAAAGCACCTTTCATTATTCCACCGCCACCACCACCACCACAGTAGAGTTCAGGCTTGGTAGCTTAATGCTCGCTCTAATGGGGCAGCTAAGAGACGAGGGGCCACGGTCCCTGCCTATTGCATTAATAGCTCAAAGGGGGCTAATACAGAAAATTAGCCTTAAACGAGCTCTGGAGATCTCCAAATGAAAGAGCCATTTATCACGCTGGCTACCTTCACTCCACTCGTTTGCTCTCTCTACTGGGAACAACTCATTTCCTCTTAACTAAATTACTTCAGAAATGTCAAGTAAGCTCAGATAGCAAACATAACAAGAGACTGTGTGTATGTAATCTATTGTGCGGGATCGATACGTGAGATAAATCCATAGCCGTGTATGAATCCCTATATAATTTCCTTAATATTTTTGGCAATCCTTTTGCATAGATAGATAGATAATTCCCTCTGCAGACCTCAAAGACCATAAAGAAACAGACACGGTCTGGATGATATAATTAAGTTTAGACTTCAAGTCCACATCTTACTTTTCCCACCACATTGTAATTAAAGCATTCTAGACACTAAACTAGGTTTTGGCGAAGTAGACCCCTTCCAACCCTCGTCTAGAAAATATGTATCAAGGGGAGAACACTATCTATCTACCTATCTATCTATCTATCTATCTATCTATCTATCATTCATCTATCTATCTATCTATCTATCTATCTATCTATCTATGCCATCCGCCTGCAATAACGATTTACAGAGTTTAAATAACTTATTCTTACTTCACAGTACATCCTCAGAGCTACAAACCGCAGGGAACGAAGCAAAATTGATACCGAACCCTCTCTGTGTTGCTCCTTCTCTCGTCCCGATTAAATAGTGCCTGACACAAATGTGACCTACTATTTATTACCCATCTCTCTTCCTCTGCACCCAGGAAACTCACTGTGCGGAAAGCAACTGAGCCCACGATTATTTTAATTTTTTTTTTTAATGCTGGAAAGTTTCTTATTGCTCAGCATTACTTCTAAGGCAGAAAATCCTGCTGCGGTGACTTTAAAACAGCTGCAGAAGAATCTCGGGATTTTTTTAAGTCATCTAACTTCCAGAGTGCATACGTACCCTGTTCATCATGGATAGATTCAGACTATCTCTCCTTATGGCTGCAAACAGACACAGGTAATCCCACCTCTATGGGTCTGTTTGCAACCCGGGGCCGTTGCAATGCCCATACACAATAAAAACCACCTAAATCTATACCTAATACATGGAATTATTAACATTCACATTTTAGTGCTACTCGCCATCTAATTGTAGCACTCAGCATCCATATTAAATATCTCTGCTGCCCTCGTCATCTGAAGGAGGGAGAGACACAGACAGAGGGAAAGGGGGGGTGGTAAAAAAGAGTATTTTGGAGGGGGTGATCAACAGAAGAGTGTTCCGCGAAAAAAAAAAAAAAAAAAAAAACAAAAACCACACCAACCAAACAGATTGCGAAAGGAAAATGCGAGCACGGAGCAACGTTAGAAAAAAGTCTCTCGACCACAAATCAAGCACCAATTAATCAAATACACCCAAGAGGAAACATCGTGTATGAGGTGACAAATGGGGGTGGGGAGGGGAGGAGCGGGGAGGAGAGTGAGAAAAAAAAAGAGAAAAATATACAACCACAAGCCATCAGCTTACAGACCCTAAGCACAAAACCTACTAAACGTTCAAACTGAGCTAAAACAGGAGAAACAACTTTTTTTTTTTTTTTCTTCTTCAAGATAAGTAATTTTCTGTTTCTTAAAACCACCTTCGATTCGACTTTTCAAACGTTGGTCATAAATGATGCTGCCAAATGGTCTTCAAGTTTTCATTGCTTTCATCCCTCAAGTAACTAGAACTTGATCGTGTGTGTGTGAGGGAGTCTGTACGTGAGGATTTAAATTAAAAAACAATAAATACACGGAAGGACCTCATGCTGCCTTGAACACATTTTAAATAAATACCCTCCCTGTTATTTTGCTTTACATTCTAGAAGATCATCTCTATTAAAGTATTTGTGAGCATTTGACAAATAATAAGGTCCTGGAGATAAGTGCTGCTGATAGTAAGCATAAGGGACAGCATTTCTAAGCCTCATCTCTGGTACTTAAAATTGAATCTAGAAATAGAAACTCCTTAGATAATTAAAGATAGCTTTCCCTACATTTGCAGTGTGTGATCTGTTTAATGTCTATCAGCATAACACAACACTAATCGCCAAGCATCTTCGAGTGACTGTCAGAGAAATGTAAAAAAATTAAGCAGCTGCAATACGCCCAAAATGAGTTATTGTAATTACATTTAATTAGTTTAATTAGTTAATTATTTTGCTTACAGCTGTACAAGAGACTGCAAACATTTGTTAATATCACATTCCCTTTAACAGTATGGGGTGATTCTGCAGTTACACTAAATCATGTGCGCATATGTAGAAAGATTTAAAAAATGGGCAGGGGGAAGGGGGGATTCTTGGAGGAAGGGGGGAAGAAGTCGAGGCTGCCTTTCCAGAGGCATTTCTTTCTCTCCTCTTCACGTTCGATTCGCTTGGGAAATGCGTTTAAACCCCAAAGGGAATCAATCCCCCTCCCTCTTTAAAAGCCAAGGGGTCCCCATCGAGGACTATCGGGGGGAAAAGAGGAGGGGGGGGGGGCGGCTGTGGAAACTGCATTTGAGCATGGGGTGCTCCATGAGAGAGCATTTGTGTAATTAAAACCTTTGAAGGACGGGGGAGGGGGGATATCAACTCTTACTTTCACATATCTTTCCTTTTCCCTTCACTCTATCTACCGATCCAATCCACTATTCATCTCGCTGCCATGTATGCCTGCTTCCCGGATAAATTAATTGCCCCAAAGTCAAAATATATCATGAAGATATTGCTACACAGTAAAAGTTTGTCTAGCTTGTTGGAATAATCCATACCTTTTTTAATGACAGACTGGTCCAATAAGTTCATACCGCTGTTATTGGCATCTTCAACTGACTGTGGATATAAAAACATCACTATTCAAATTGACTGGATATTAAAGAATCGCGTACATAAATCATGTCATTCCAAACTGGAGTTTCTGTTATTTCCATTTATATTAATTCACTAGGGGAGGAGGGATTTTTTTTTTTTTTACTATTATTATTGTTATTATTATTCCCCCAAATCGACAAGGAAATGAAATTCTTACAAATTATATAGTCTTCTAATAAAAAAAAAAAAAAAAAAAAAAAAAAAAAGGTGTGAAGCATATGGGGTGCAATACTGGTTTTGTTATCTTATAAAACACAGATATCACACAGACTTCTTTGCATTCGAGAAAGCTTTATATTTCTTCCTTTGAAAATCTGGCAATGTGGCAACATCTGCAAGATCTATTGCATGACATAAATGAACACGATTAAGGACAACTTAAATTCTCCCTCCCCTTTCCTCCCCCTCCCTCCTTCTTTTCTTTTTTTTTTTTTTGTTTTGTTTGTTTGTGTAACCCTGCTACATCTTAATAATTCAAGGGCCATTTACTTTTTATATATAATAGTTTACATTATGGACTTTTAATTAAAGCCTGAGCAATTCGGAGTGCAGAGCAACGCCCCCATCGTATAGGGTACAAGCAGAAAGAGATTTACAGCTCCCGAGGTTGCTTCCATGTCCTGAATTAGTGGGGACGGAGAGGGGGGGGGGCGAGAATATACATTATCAAAAGTATAAACCATTAAACCGATTGCCTAGAAAAAGTGTCCCGATCTCCTTCAAAGCCTTTTACCCCCTTCTTTTTTTTTTTCTTTTTTTTTTTCTTTTTTATATATATATATATATTTTTTTTTTCCTTTCTTTCCTTTCTTTCCAGCCCGCTCAGGAGCACACCTGTTATTATGGCATTAACTTCTTTAGCAGGGAAGAGAACAAAGGCGGGCACAGAGGACAGAGCAAATGCTGGCTTTCATTTCACAACACGAAAGCGGGCTATACAAAAAACAAACAAACAAATAAAAATTACCGCTGAATCGGCGGTCGGCACAGGAAAATCATCTCCCAAAGAGAAGAGGTATCATGAGAGCAATTTATTGCAGAACTATGACAGGTTCTGTTTTTAGGGGAGAGTCTGGGTTTCAGAGAAAAGGAGGACCTGTGGGTTTCTGAGTTATTTTATTTTTCTCATTACTACTTAGGGTTTGGGGTTTTCCGGGTTATTGCATATTAGTGGAGGGTTTGTTTTTGTTTTTTTTTTTTTTTTTCCTGATAAGGAAAACATCTTAGAGCAAAACAATGATTTTCTTCCGTATTATTTTAACTTTATCTTTTCTACACCGAGAGGCTGAGTTTATCCGGATACAGTCCTTATCTCCGGCTATTTTTGCTCAGCAGAGACGTTCAAGACGGACTATGATTTAGGAGAAAATCACATCTCCCAAAAATGTGACGGAACAATATTTTCTATGAGATCTTTCTTTTCATTTTCCTCTAGTCCCCACTCAAACGAGCGCGCACACACACACACACACAGACACAGTGGTTCCTTATGTTGTGTGTTTGTGCATGGCTGTGCCTCTCTCTCATAATCAATAGGCTCCATACCTAAAGGGCACAAAATAAAATTACAAAGTCTTCCCTCCTTTCCCTGAGCAGCTCCCAAAGAGGGATGATGAGCAAATCCTGCAGCCTGCTGGAGTGCATCGTGGTGTTCCTCGATGGCACAGAATTGGAGGTAAATATGAAACGCCATCTTTCCTTTTCTATATATTTTTTTTTTTTCCTCCTTATCTCACCTTATCTCTGGAGACGATGGTTGTGCACACGCTTTATGTGTGTGCGTGCACTCCGCTCGCTCCATCAGCAACGTGGGTTAGTTGTTGTAGTTAATGAGAAGACTCCTGTCTGATTTTCTATCTAATTACGCCCTCCTGCTGGGTTTTTGTACAGGATATTCGCTCAGCATGCTGGCAGTTAATAGTCACAGAGAGGATCGTAAAGATTTAATTAGGACTGCATGCGGAAACGTGGAAAAACAACTCAGACTTTTAATTACTAGACTTCTTTAGTTAAAAGTGATACCAGGGGTTACTTTATAAGAGACTTGCGTGTTTTGGTGCAACTTAACTTTCCGTGTCTCCAGCTAGCACACAGGAACGGGGACGACAGTGTGAGTGAGTGAGGAGGAGGAGTGGAGGTGTGTGTGCAGGGAGGGGAAAGGTGATGAGTCTCCAGATATACTTAGAAAATCTAGAGAGGAAGATTCCCCTCCCTACCCTCCTCCAGTAATCTGACAGCACGGAGCTTCCTGGATATCCACCTTATGCAATAGCTGGGGATATGTCTGAAGGGGAAAGCCTGAAAACTGATCTTTTTGTTTTCCTTTAAAGAGTCTAAAGAATCTAGATCTCCCCTGTATATTTTCTTATCCTATCTTTTACCAGTAAAACCTTGCTTTTGCCTAGCCGAGGGAAAACAACCAACCAACCAACCAACCAACCAACAAATCAAACCAACCAAACCCCACTGGGGTTGCAATGGTGTTTTTCAGAGTCCCTATTAGGTGATGCAAATTTGGTTTCAATAAGTAGATCTTGGCTTCTCCGTACCCTGTCTGAGGGCTGTAAATCGCAGACTGAAAATTCCTCTCGAAAAGGGCAGCAATAGCAATACAATACGTCCTGTTTACAATAACAGCGCCCTATCGTGTTACAATCACTTAATTCTACCCCTGGACAATGGTTCACACATGGCCTGGATCTGGTGTTTATAAAATAACCACTGTTTCTTTCTGTCACGCACTCTCTTTCTCTGTCTCAATTCTCCCTTGTCAGCCCAACCCATTCTCATGGCACATATTTGATCAGACATGCATAAGCTAAAGCCAGGAGAAACATCTTTATCCAACTATATACCTAGATACTGGTTCAACTTTTTGGACTACTGGAAAAGAAAGAAAAAAAAAAAAATTGACACCCTTCCTGGAGATTCTTTCTCGTGTTTGTGGATAATAAGTGTATGTCGCCTAGATAGGAATCTCTGTAGCTAGAACGGATTCCTTGAACCTCGAATAAATCCGTATTAAAAATCAGGGGGGAAAACTGCCCAACTTCATCTGTCACTAGTCAAGGGACAAGAATAGAAAATGCTGAGCGGTAGGAGTGAGCACTGGGCTGCTTTCCCTCCTGCCTGTGTTAACTTGCAGTTGGACACTTCTTCCTTCACGTGTTTCTCCTTGGGATACCCTCCTCTCCCTCTTCCCCTCCTCCCCCAGCCTGAGACCAAACTTTTAGAAATAAAGGGCCTGTTTCACTTGCCCAGTCCCTCAGCACCCCAAAACAAGAAGCCCAGGCCTGCTGGCCCGCAGCCTCGGCAGCCCCCGCCCGGCCCCCGCCCGGCCCCGGGCGAGCGGGTCGCGGGTGGCCGCGGGGCTCAGCGCTCGGAGCCGTCGGGGGGAGGCACCTTCCGCGAGTGCTGTGTCCTGCCCGCAGAGGGGGTGTTTTATTGGGAAAAAAAGAGAGACAGCTGCTTTATTTGAGCTGAGCAGGACTTTTCCTTCTTTACTCTTCTTCCTTCTTTTCTCTCTTTCTCTCTCCCCCTGTTATTCTTTCTTGCTTTCACTCTCCCTTCTCCTTTTTCCTCCTTTCCTACTCTTTATCTTTTATTCTTTTTCTTTCTCTCTCCTTTCGCTCTTTCTCCCTTTTCCATTTTTATTTTTCTTCTCTCTTTTTATATCTTTCCCTTGCCTTTCCTTCTTTTCTCTCTTTCTCACAAGAGCACAACAATTACCGGCTTTTCTTTGGGGAAAGTGTAAATATCAAAGCACAAACAGTACTTAACGTCTATCAGTTGTAGAGAGAAAGAAGAGAGATCCCCTTTCTGCATTCACAGAAGTAAAACTCGCCTTGACCTGCAAGCCAGTTTGGCTGAGACAGAAATGCGAGACGAGACCTGCGCATCACGCCCGTGGGGGTCAGGGGCTGCCCCCAGGTCTCAAAACCAGCTTGGAAACCCGCAGAAACCAGCGACCCAACGGCCACTGAGCTCGGAGGCAGAAGCAAATCCAAACAGAAAAACCTTTCTATTTCTAAAGCAGCTTGTCCCAGCAAAGCTCGGAGATTTTCCCGTGGAGCCTTAAGCCAAGCCTCCAGCCAATGCAATACAGCCCCCCCGCTTCTCTGCCGCCGAGTCCTGTAATGTTCAGCAGGATCCTTTTTCACGGCTATTTTTTCCCTTCTCAGCCTCCTCTTTTCTCCTTTCTTTTTTTCCTTTCTGTAACTTTGAAGTCCGTATCTCATCCAGTGGTCCATATCGTTATATATCCCAAGTCTAAATATAAATATATATGACACCCATGACACATACTTTTTTTTGGGAAAAAAAAAAAAAAAAAGGAATGGAGGGGAACCCCCAAATCCTGACTAGTAAAGCCTAATGCAGGACCCTGAGGGCTCCAGCCTCCGGCTCGGGAGTCCCCACCGAGTGGCCGTGCCCTGCTCCAGCGAGGTGCAAGTCACCCCAGCACCGAAGCTGTTAAGGGCCTTTCTGTTTTTAGGAAATAACACGTGATGATGAGTTTCGCGTGGGATGGGAGAAGGCTGGGAAATACTGTGCTTTGAGGCCGGTGAAACTCCTTTGTTACCCAAAAGAGGGAGCAAATCTAATTAATATTAGTGCTACCCTACCATCTATACTTAAAAAAAAAAAAAAAAAGGGGGGGGGGGGGAGGGGGGAGGCTTGTTCCTGATCACTGGTTATTGCTTTTGGTTTGGGTTTTGTTTATATTTCCCCCCTCTCCTGGATGAAAAATGTAGTAATCTGACAGTTTCATCAAAATGCAGGAAATTGGCTGGGGGGCGGGGGGTGGTGGTGGTGTGTGAGCTGAGATTGCATGGGAAATAACAGGAATTTGAAAGCCAGGCTTAAACTCTGCCAGTTTTGGAAACACGTGGAGTATTTAGAGCAGTATGTCTGCCTTCTCCCTGTACTCTGTTGGCTTGCCATGTAGGGGAGGGTTTATAAAGCGGAGCCTGTGCGTGATAGCAGTGAAATAATTTATCTTAAAAAAAAAAAAAAAAAAAAAAAAGATAAAAGAATAAATAAAGAAAAAGAAAAGGCGAGGAGTATCAGTTACAATCCCAGTGCGGAAAAAGGATGGTAACCCACGCTAATATTGCTGGAAAACCCTCACTGCTCATTTCTAGCCGAGGGATGGGGGCTCCAGCCTGGATGGCATCTGCATCGCCCAGGAGAAAGAAACGCGGTGCCTTACCTGGACCTCCTCCATCCCTGGGTGTCCGATGCCGTGCAGAGAAAGGCTGTCCCCCATGCCGGAGTCAAGGCCATGGTGAGCGGAGTGCAGAAGGACATCTGGCCTCCTTACTGAGTGGTAGTCCCGCCTGGGGTCCAGTCCCGAGAGCTGGGGCAGGGCGGCCCGAGGCTGTGGCAGCAGTGACCCGGTCTCTGATCCCACCTCTTGCCTCTGCCTCTGTCCCCAGGGGTGCTGCTGGGGCTGATGTAAGGGGTTTAGGGAGTAGGGGTCATTGACATGGGAGTAAGGGTCCTGGCTTTGGTGGTAAGGAAGAGGCTGGTAGGGGGGTGGGAAATAAGGCGGCTGGAAATCCGAGGATGGGGTGTGAGAGAGCGGAGGAGCGCTGGAGTAGGGTCCCTGGGAGACGGATCCCAGCTGGGACAGCCTGGAACTGTGGCTGGGCACTCCATCATGCCGGTCCTACAAGCGGAATGAAATAAAAACAACAAAAAAGAGGACCTTTTTTTCTTTTTTTTTTTTCTTTTTTTTTTTTTTTTAAATAAAATAAAAGGAGCACAAACCCACTCCAAAATAAAATAAAACCAAAATGCACACAATTCTAAACTAAGGTTCAGATGTGCCCCCTTCCCCCACCGCGGATTAGAAATATTCCATCGTTTCTCACTCAGATCATGTCTATTCCCAATAACTATCAAGAAGGGGGAAGGGGATTTGTGTGTGAGGGAGAAATGCTAAATGTCATAATTAAAAATGTCGGACTAGTGCTCCATATGCGTATATGATCTGTGACTTCATTCCAGTAATACGATTCCCCCTCCAGCAGTCCCCAAATAAAACTAAAGGTAAAAAAAGATAAAATAAAAAATTAAGACCCCCCCAAACCACTCATCCTTCCAAACAACCCATCCCTTGTCCTGCCTAAAGTTTCCAAACATCTGTTTATTCCCTCTCTGCTGAAGTCCTGAAACTCAAAAAGCACCAACCCATCTTCACGTGGAAAAGACCAAAAAGAAAGTTGTACTTCTCGGAGGACTCCGAGGTAAGAAGTTGTGCGAAAAAGGACTTGAAAAAATAAACCAAAATAAAAATCACGGGGGGTCTTTGTATAAAGAGAGTCCACCCCTTAAAAAAAAAAAAATCAAATAAAATCAAAATGAAACATCGGTATTGAACAAATCCAGTCGCTATGATTTCTGCAGCAACTTCCAGTGTCTTTTGTCTCCTTTTCCAATATTATATTCCGGAGAATGGGGTGGGGGTTAATTGTAATGAAAAGTCTTTGGGGTGTGTGGGGGGACGAGGTGGGGGGAGTGTGTGGAGGCTTCAGAGAAAAGGTGGGAGAGGAGTTTTGTCCAACTCCATCGCGCTGAAGCTGCGAGGCTAAAAGTAAACAAGAAAAATATCTATTCCACAAAGTGTAGCTCAAACCCCCACAAGCAATGGCACACATGGTTCAAAAAAAAAAAAAAAAAAAAAAGGAAAAAAAGTTTTTTTTTCCCACTGCTCTCCCCCCAAACTCCCCTAGCTCAAATCGAGAACACACAATGCAAAAAGGGAGAAGCAGCTGCAAGCCTCCTCCAATTATTGTGCTAAATTACCAAGCCAAAGGCGTTTAAAAAGAGAGAGAGAGGGAGAGAGAGAGACAACAGATCGAGAGAGAGAGAGAGAGCATGCAATTCTAGTACAACATGGATCCAAACTCACCATGGCGGAATAGGTGTGGACTAACATCTGGAAATAAAAAAAGTCTTGTAATAGCTAAAAATAAAATAATGGCGATAATACTAATAATTGGAGGGAAAAATATCAAGGAGATCTGCAAAGGGACGTGTTGGACACAGGAGAACAGCTTGAGATATTTCGAAGTCTATCCATCAAAAAAAAAAAAAAAAGGAAAAAAAAAAAAAAAAAAAAGAGCAATGCCCCCAAAACCGAGCTTGGAAACCTCTATCTACATATATGATTTACCCCTCCCTCTCCTTTTTTTTTTTTTTTTTTTTTTTTTTTTTTTTTTTTTCCTTTGAGCTCCCAAATACAATCCTCTTCAACCCAAGGCTAGGCTCAGACTGCTCCGCTACCCCTTCCTCCCTTTCCTTCCCTACACCGCCTCATAATAATTGATATTCATGACTATTAATATTACACGACTACTTTAAAGGGAGAATGCAGGACCAAATGGAGCGTGAAGCTGGCAGCCAGCTCGAGAGCTCCCCTACTATTGTAAATGACGTTCATTCAGTGGAGAATTACTAGATGTAATCAGACGAGGGGGGCTGGCAGAGGCAGAGTTTGGGGAGAGGGAGAGGGGGGAAAAAGTTTAGCAAGGAAGAGGCATAACTTCAATTAACTCGAGCGGAGGAAGATGAGGAAAGTAGACACTGCGGAGTTGGAGCAAGGAAGTGAGATGAAGCAATGCTGGAGGCGAAGAAGAAAAAAACATATTTCCTTTTTTTTTTTTTTTTTTTTTTTTCCCCACATTTAATTATACATTCCTAATACGAGGAATTGATTGCCTTTGGTGGTTTTGTTCTTGTATTTTTTTTTTTTTTAAATCCAAACAAATAATGAGGAAAAAAAAGTCTTTTCTAATCCTTCCTTCTTTAAAAAATAAATGAAAGAAGAAATGTGCAGTCACTATAATATACGTCTATTTACAGCGGAGATTAAGCCCTTCTGGTGCATGTTACAGATCGTATTTATTCGCAATAGCCAAATAAACACTGGAATCTGCCTTAAGTTGGACTCCACTTTTTTTCTGAATCCTGTTCCTCCCACCCGACATGAAAAAAAAAATATATTTATGTACATATATCTCCTGATTTTCACCCAAATGTAAAATGCATGCAGTGAATTTTAAAGGATAGTAAATTTATAGTTTTGAGGCAAAGCCAGGGGCGATATAAAACCTTTGCGATGTTGCAGGAACCCGTTCAACTGGACTGTCTGCCATTTCTGTTAAAGTTCAACTTACTTTCCTTCCTAAATAGACTCACACTTCCCAGAGCAGCTCCCCCCCCCTCCTCTCCCCGCGCACAACACACACACACACACACACACACACTTTTGTTTTAAGAACAGATTCTGTATAAGTGGTTGAGACGCCTCTACCATCGTGTTGTTAATTATAAATAGGAAAGAAAAGAAACACTTTTTTTTTTAAAGGTAAATCTAGAGAGCTTCAGCTCTTAAAAAAGTCAACAATATTTTTTTTTTTTTTTTAAAAAAAAGGTTACATGTTAAAAAATGTCTTGGAGCGCACCCCCAAGTTAGGGTATCCCGCAGCCAAATCCCACCCAACCGCTCCCCCAACTCTGCTTCTCTCCCACGGCAATCTAGAAACATAGGTGTCTGTAAAACGCACAGCAGTTTAAAAATCCCCTTCAAAGGAGGGTAGAAAAAAAAAAAAAAAACAAAACCAAACACCCCAAACCCCAAATCCCCGACCTCGCTGGCAGGGAGGGGAGATGTTTTGTCGCCTGCCGCTGCGGGCAGAGACAATGGCCGGGCTGTGCCTGGGGACGGGGAGGGAAAAGCAGCGAGGGCTCAGCGGGCTGGGGACGGCCGGCGGGCCGGACACACGGACACACACGCAGACCCGCAGACACACACGCCGGGCTCTGGAGGTTGATCATTAACCCGACGGCAGCTTTTGGGAGCGGAGACATTCTCCCTCCCGTGCGGCCGGCGGGCACCCTCCCCGCTCCCCGCCGCCCCGTCCTTTCTCCGGCCGGGAGAAGCCGGGGCTGTGCCCTCCTCCCTCTGTCTCTTTCGCCGTTTTTCTGGGGAGTTTCCCCGCTGGAAGTGCGAAGGCGCTCCCGGAGGGGAGGGCTGCGGGCGGCGCGGCCCCGACGGCACTTCCCGGGGCTGCGCTCCCGGCCCCTGCCCGGTTCCCGGCGCGTCACCAGCCCGCTACCAGCCCCTCCACCGGCCCAGCCCGGTCCCAGCCCGGTAGCAGTCCCCGACCCAGCCCGGTACGAGACCCTGCCCGGTCCCAGCCCGGTAGCAGTGCCTTACCCAGCCCCTGCCCGACTCCAGCCCGGTCCCAGCCCGGTATCCAGCCCCTGCCCGGTCCCAGCCCGGTCCCAGCCCTGTATCAGCTCCTTACCCAGCCCGGTCCCAGCCCCTACCCGGTCCCAACCCGATCCCAGCCCCTGCCCAGCCGCCTCCCCACGGTTCAACCCCCGCGCTGGAGCTGGAGGATCGCACCCTTCTGAAAATCTCCCCCACTCTGCGATCGCCGCGCAAATGCCTCCCCAAAATAAAAATAAATAAATAAATAAAAAAATCTCATTTTGCAGAGCGCCTTTCCTTACACACATTTTTTTTGGTTTGGTTTTGTTCCCCCCCCCCCGTTTCGGAGCATATCCTCATGCTGGTTAACTTACAAGAAATGCATTCGCGGAGCCCGTTTGGGAAAGATCCGGCTCAGGAAATCGTGCAAAATAAAGAAATGTTTCGCGGTGTTTGCGCTGTGATTTTTTTTTTTCCCCCCCCACCCTTGGTCTGCTTTTTGACCTCGAAAATAACGCGGAGGTCTGAATAAAATACACAACTTTTCTCGTCTGCGGACTATGCGGAGCTGCCTTTGAACGTATCAGTCCGGGCGTGTGTACTCACATACGAGCAAGAATGTATGCGCCGCTTAATTAATGCGAGTGTATGTATACAGGCATAGCTTATCTATTGCTATATAGGTATAAAAAGTCGTAAAAAACGTATCCGATTTGTGAAAACAAGAAAAAGGAAAAAAAAAATCCAAATTCAGGTTGAACTTAGCTTGGAATTGGAAAATAAATAG
The DNA here is from genome assembly GCF_965140245.1 of Athene noctua. Lineage (NCBI taxonomy): Eukaryota > Metazoa > Chordata > Aves > Strigiformes > Strigidae > Athene > Athene noctua. The sequence goes on from NC_134037.1 coordinate 6,270,678, forward strand.
AAGAAAGAAAGAAAAGAAAGAAATGTATCCGGTCTCTGAATACCAGATTGCGTTTCTCTTCAATTTTCAGCTTTTTTTTTTTTTTTTTTCTCTCGACATTTGTCCATATTTAATCGAATTATATTTAATTCGAGGTCTAAACAATCAAACTCTTGCCTTTAAGTTGCCTCATTCCAACCCCCAGATCATTTCTTTGATGTTTTAAATCGCATCAAACAGCTTTTCCATTAAAAAAAAAAAAAAAAAAAAAGTTTAGGACTTGGCATGCTGAATACAAATATGCAAATAAATAAGCATTTAAGCATTTACTCTTGGTTTCCCGTCTCTATACTTGTGTGTGTTGGTGTTTGCGTCTCTATATCTGCCTATATGTATATGTAGAGCTATATATGTATTACAGTCATGCCTATATCTATATGCTAGATGTATATTTAAATATACATATACTTTCTTACTCATATGCATATTATATACTCACCTCATAGATATCTTCATACTTGACATTTTCAACCAGTTTCCAGAGCATGATGGCAGGCTGTTCTCTAGGAGGTGAGTGCATTCATGTGAAGAGCAGATGTCTGGATTCTCAGTACTTCTCTGTCTGTAATGATCCATCTATAATTGGAAATGGGGGACAGACACCAAATCCGACGTTCCTCTTCCATCGCAACTTATATCTGTTGTCTGAAACAATAGGCTGCACAAGTCTACCTCAATCGGATAGTAAAAAACATTATCTGTTAGAGTTACATATATCTACAGACATATATGCGACTAGATATATACATATACACACATATAGAGACTTATATGCAGGCGTATAAAGATATATACACATACTCAGTGGCACATGCACAGACGTACATATACATGCACATATACACACATATATCTCCTAACATACAACTTTTTTCATGTGCAGACATATATAAATTGACACGTTTCTGTATGTAAATTATATATATTCTTGCATATGTAGGCACATGTATACGACACGTTACATATGCATGTATACATACAAACCTGCTCAATTTATATAGGAGTGTTTATAAATGCATATTTGTGTATCTGTTTATGCATCTACACATATATATGTGGATATACAGTGATCAAATATACGTATTATGTAGTGCATATATCTGCTGTTTTAGTAGATTGATAGATAGATAGATGGATAGAGAGACAGATAGATAGAATGGAGAAATCAGTGATTTTTTTCGATCCTATTTATATTAAAATAAAGAATAAGTTGCCTCTGCACTAGGCGATTCATCATTTACAACGAGATATTATGCTTTTCCCCACATGCAATATGCTTTTATTTACATGTCCAGAAATTATCCTCTCATATGCAGTAAAACACCCAAACAGCATCTCATCAAGCACATTCAAGCAAATCTAAAAGGAGTAAATTTAGATCAATGATTTTCTTTTGAAAGCCTTACACTTCAGACTTGGACTGTATATTTTATAACTTGGAAACACTCTCTCTGGAAAAAAAAAAAAAAAAGAAAAAAGAAAAAAAAAAAAAGGAGTTTAGCAAACCCTTCTCTGCACACGTTTGAATAGCTATTAGCTACTTTCTGAAAACGATTAAAACCAGAGTTGGATTTGTGCGTTTCTCTGCTAGCTCTCGGTTTGGAAGGGGAGAGGAGGAGTTGGACCATTTTTAACCTTTTTTTTTTTTTTTTTTTTTCCCCAGGCAAACCTTCCTTCGCATTGTCCCTTTTTTTTTTTTTTTTTTTTTTTTAACACGTTGTACCGCAAAGAGGCGACCTATTCTGCAGGCGAGCAAAGCCCATCTCTGCCTTTGAAAGGAAACAATTGAGCTTTACAGTGGGCTGGTGCACCAGGAGAGGGGGGGAAAAAAAAAAAAAAAAAAAAAAAAAAAAGGAAAAAAGAGAGACACAGAAGCAGAGAGACAGAAAGAAGGTGTTTCTAAATTCAAGGTCCTGTCTCTGGAAATTTCAAGCTCTGTCTATAAGGTTCCTGTAAATCTTTGTTGTTCTGCATGGGATCCTATGGGAAAGTACATAGTGTCCTTTGTACTTTCAAAGGTCCTACAGGTAAAGGCGCTTTTATATCTATATAATCTCGAAAACGAAGAAAACTTCAGCAGGAGACACTTCTGGTGGTGTTTGGTTGGCTGGTAGGAAGGGTGGGCTTTTCTTTTTCTGTTCGCTTTGGCCTAGAATTAAAGCAGAAAGTATAAATTCATCCCTTTTCCCCTCAGCGTCTACAGCATACACCCACCCCCCCTTTCAAACCGTACATCTTCTTCTAAAAACTCAACCCTCAGAAGGCAAGAGACAAATAACAGCCAGATATTAGAACAGGAGCTGGACAACGGTCTTGCTGGAAGTTGTTAAAGCAGATATGAGGTGTGGGTTTTGTTTTTTTTTTTTTTTTTTTTCTCAGCGTAGCCACCGCTGCACAGAGGAGGAGGAGAAAAGGGCACATCTTCGAGTGGGTTGGACAGACCGTTTCAACCGAAGCAATAGTGTAAAAAAAAAAAAAAAAAGCTGGAAAAAAGAGAAAGGAGGTATGCTGTTCTCATGTGGATGTGCAGAGGTATGCATGCAGCCACCCCACACAAGCCCTCATGCACCTATAGATCTGAATGGCCCTCTTAGAAAAATACCAGGCTCATAAAGGGACACTTTGCCATCACTTTTGTTAAAAGTCTTTTGAGTCATGTCCTGGAAGGCTGGCACAGGGCAGACTGAATGTGATTCGTGACAGTTAATGCTTTACAATTTCGTGGCACCCTGAATTAAATATGCTTTACGTGCTGGGGGAGGGGAGAGGAAAAAAAAAAAAAAAAAAAGCAGCTAGTAAAATAGACTTGACGACCGCTGACTCTTTGCTAACAGAATGGTAGAGACATTGCATTCTTACTTTCAAATCCCACTATTACATTTCGCTTGCACTTACAAAACATGACAAACGTGTCTCAAGTGATCCTTTAGAAAATTAAAATGAGCAAAGGTGCTTCGCGTTTTCTGTGCTTCCCCCACACCCCAGCAGCTTCCTTAAGTCTAATTTAGCAATTTCAAACGGGAAGACTTGCACCGGTTTACACCCGAAATGTGGCAGTAAACCCTGGGTCCAAAATGCAAGGCGCGTACTCAGAACTGACCATTGCAAGCTATACTTTCAAACCTAAAAAAAAAAAAAAAAAAAAAAAAAAAAAAATGGGGGGAGGCACAGCCGTTTTTTGGCAGTTTTGGGGCAGGGTTTTACAATCTCTTCCAACGAAAGCCCGGCTTTTGTAGCGGTGGGCAGGGGCACTGCAGCCTGGCAGCTGCGATTGCAAAGGAATATTTTATGGGTTTTAGCTTTTTTTTTTTTTTTTTTTTTTAAAAAAAAAAAAAAAAGAGAAGAGGTACCTTCCCATCTAGCCCTGCCGATGCAGGAGGGAGCCCTCTCCGCCCTCCCAGGCCGAGCCGCGGCGGGCGGTGGTTCCGCGGGCGCGGGGGGCCGGCCGCACCGGAGCGGATTGAGCGGGGCAGCGGCGCCCTCTGATGGGGGCTCCCTCCGAAAGCTGCCACCCCCCCTCCCCCGTTACACCCATAACTGGGAGCTGCAAACAGCCAAACATTTCCTCTGTTGGAAATGATGCTGACACCAGCCTTTCCTCCGCTAGGATAAAGCTGCAGGTTCTTATTTACACCCATTTTAATTTTTTTTTTTTTTTTTTATTCCTTAGCTCAGTGTTTGAACCTCTTCCTTACAATTAGAATCAATCCTTTACCCTCCCCACTTTTAAATGCTGTGTGCAGCCTGGGTCAAATATCCGAATCATCTCAACGAGGTGTCAATAGCCCAGGGAGGGACAGGCCCTGCGACACCGTGATGGCCACTTTGGTGAGAAGTCAGAAAAAAACATGAAAAATCAATCTTAATTCAACAAGTTATGATCCTCTCATTTCTTATGATGTTTCCGTGGTTTTAAATTTTTTTTTATTTTTTCCTTTAAACTTTACCTGCACCCAGCCAAAGTCCTGTTTCAGAAATGGACTTTCAACCCTGCTCTGCCTTTTAAATCCAGCGTGGGTCTATCTAATAACGTACATACCCCGCTACACCCAGGTCCCAGCGAACCCGTATTGTTGGCTGAAGTTTTAAATAAATCCATTTATCTCAGCGCCCTCTGCTGGTTCTCGTGTAAAGGCAGGTTTCTGACAGTTTTATCCAAAAATCCAGTCTTTTTGGAAGTGTTTGGTCCCTTTTCTTGCAAACTAGGTCGTTTTGTTGTTTGTTTGGTTTTTTTGGTTTGGTTTTTTTTTTTTCTGACACTTTTCGTTCTCACGTGTAGTTCAGAACTCAGCACTATTAATTTAAAAAGCTTCTTTTCCATTTAATTCACTGGCATCTCAAAAAGTAGCTTAAAATTTACTGCCTGATTATTCATGGATTTACAGAAATCATTGCTTTGGTGTACATTTAATACCTTTTCTCTTTTTTTTTTTTTTTTTTTTTTTTGTAAACAATACCAAGACTTATCTCTTAAAACAAATTCAACTTCCTATATCGTTTGCTGGTAAATCCAGTTTCCCTATTACATTTGCAGACATAACCAGGGTTTTTCATAGAATCATAGAAACATAAAATCGCAAAATGGGTTGGAAGGGACCTTTAAAGGCCATCTAGTCCAGCCCCCCTGCAATGAGCAGGGACATCTTCACCTAGAGCAGGTTGCTCAGGGTCCATCCTGACCTTGAATGTTTCCAGCTCCTCTCTGGGCAACCTGTGCCAGTGTCTCACCACCCTCACTGTAAAATATTTCTTCCTTACATCTAGTCTGAATCTACATTATTGTGGTTTAAAGCCATTATCCTTTGTCCTATCGCTACAGGCCCTACTAAAAATCTATCCCCATCATTTTGCATTTTCCCAACACCACCAGTGCTCATTCTTTGTGGAGAGACATCACCAAGCCCTCTCCTTGCTGCCTGCTCTTGTCGATGCCAGGAGCAGTTTGTAGCAAGACAGAAAAGCTCAACCACATGTGCTGAGCCCTCATGGACAGGCCCAAAGTGTCTGTCACATTTAACAGCTCTGTGGGGAAGAGGCTGTGGGCTTTGCCATCCGTGAAGATCTCCCTGGGACACCCTTTATCATAGCCCCTTTCAGGCTCTTCCCAAAGCCAGGATTAGGGTGAAGGAGTCACTCCTGGGCACCAGGACCCACCTCACACTGCTCTGGAGGTGCCAGCTCCCCTACGCCACTGCTTGCAGCCAGCGAGGACAGGGCAGACACAATAACTCAGTCTGAAATGTCTTCCCTGAAAAGGGTTCCAAAACATCCTAATAACCATGCCTAGGAGCAGGCAGTCTAGAAAGGGCTGGTGTGACCATTTCAACCATCAGTACTGCCCATCTGTGAAGAGAAGAGTTATAAATATCTTTCTGAAGGCTACCAGAGTCTTCCCTGTGATTCCCGACCATTTATATGAGAGGAAGAGAGTAAAAAAAGCTCTGCATCAGAGGGACTCAGTGATGGTCAACTAAAGAGTCACGAGCCAGAAATCCCACCATCTGGCTTATTGCCTCTGTCTCTCTCCGATTTTTAAGAGCATGCTTATAATGATGTTTGGCAAATTCAAGAAATGCTTCAGATGACTTTTTGCTAGGAAGGACTGAGTCCCATTAGTAATTCATAATATGTTTGAAGACATTTAGTCGGTTGTCTGGAGGGCCTTTCTGCTGTCTTTGCAGAAAACCTTTGGGTTTTCCCTCTTCATCTGGGTCTCTTGGGATGGTGAGGAATTGCAAGGGATGAGTGACAGTGAGGAGTTTAGGACAATCAGAGGCAACCCTATGGAAATCCCAGTCCTTACCACAAGGAGACACTGAAGATACCCTTGGTAAATATTTCCAGCTGAGAGAGAGGATGCCGTGCTATTTATCTTTAGCAGCATCTGTGAAATCATCAAATGGCTGGATAGGAGGAAACTTAAAAGGAGAGAGTAGGCGGGTAGAGAAGAAATTTTAAAACAACATCTCAGCAATTTGGTATTATTTTTAGGATGAGAATATTCTCAAACATGAAGAAGCAGATAGGCACAAATTAAACAGCATGACACAAAGCATCAAAGTTTGTTTTCAACTAGCAATAACAAATATCCACTCATAGCCAGTGACACCACGCTGATACAGTCTGAAAGAGAGTCAGTCATGTTGAGCAGAACTGTATTCTCTGTTTGGAGAAACAACTAAATTTTTGGATTTCATACAATCATAGAACCATCTAGGTTGGAAAAAAAAGTTAAGGTCATAGAGTCTAACCATAAACCTAACACTGACAAGTCCACCGCTAAACCATGTCCTTAAGTACCACGTCTACATGCCTTTTAAATACCTTCAGGGATGGGGACTCAACCACTTCCCTGGGCAGCCTCTTCCAATGCTTCATGACCCTTTCAGTGAAGAATTTTTCCCTACTATACAGTCTAAACCTTCCCTGGCACAACTTGTGGCTGTTTCCTCTCATCCTATAGCTTGTTACTTGGGAGAACATACTGACACCCACTTTGCTACAGGTTCCTTTCAGGTAGTTGTAGACAGTGATAAGGTCTCCCGTGAGCATCCTTGTCCCCAGGCTAAACAACCCCAGTTCCCTCAGCCACTCCTCACAGGACTTGTTGTCTAGACCTTTCACCAGCTTTCTTGCTCTTCTTTGGACATGTTCCAGTACATCAATTTCTTTCTTGTAGTGAGGGGCCCAAACCCAAACACACTGATTTGTCTAATCATGACAAAAAATGAGCTCATATGTCACTCTCTGGTACTCACCTGGCCACCAGTCTTTGATAGCAGCAATCCCAATTTATGCAGCCCAGGAGACGGTTGGCTTTCTGAGCTGTGAGTGCACATGGCCTGCTCATGCTCAGTTTTTTCCAGTCTAATTCTCCCAGGTCAAGCCTTGCACAGCCCATGGGCTATTTGGAAAAAGAAGTCCCTCCAAGTGTTGTCCGTCTTACTATGCTGAGGAGAACTCTGGTACCTCAGTTTAATTATGTACCCTACTCATGTCTTGTTGCTTTATCCCTCTGTATTGCCCGTTTTTTTTCACAAGAATACCGAGTACGTGATTTCAACAAGGACCTGGACCTTGAGGCAATGTGATGGGATGCTTCACCAAACACCTGGATGCAACTTTGGCATCCCCGCTTCAAAACTGTTCTACATACTCCAAACTCTTTGGAGCAGGAATACAATCAGATCTCCCAGGTTAAGAATGAAGAGTGTTTCAGGCTTTTTTCTCATATCAGTATCTCTTAATCTTTATTTTGATCTGATGTAGGTTCTCAACTTGAGACAAGGTAGTGAACTTCAAATACGTGCTTGGCTCCCTAAAACAGAGAGCGCAAAGCCTTGCTCACATCTTACTATCCCTCCTTATGAGCTTGGATTGATCCATGTTGCTCGTTTGTGTCTTCTTGTTTTAGGACCCAAACCTCCCTTTGCTCTTTGAACAGGGATGCTGGGTGTTAGCTTCATGGCTTTCCATGATTGGCAGGAAAAGGAGGAGTTAGGTGATGCGTTAAACTGAAGAATTTATGCATGGTCTGCCACTGGATGATTTATCCTTTGTAACACAAAGGGGAGTCTGAGGAGTCCCAGGAGCTGCTGTCACAGCTGCAGGGTTATCCTTCCTCTCCACATCCACCTTTTAAAGTGAATTAATCCTTTCTAAAACATCTTCCTCCTAGAAGCCAAACAAAACACTAACTTGTTGCTGAACATGTTTCCCTAAAAATTTTAAACTAAACATATAAGGATATCTTTCAGTTTCCTCAGCTGGGATATTGGCACTTACATGTGGAACTGGCTTGTTCATCTGAATAAAGCGTATACTTTTTATTTCTTTATTGTTCCCATTCCCAAACAAAACCCCCTGTTCTTAAATTGAGTCACATAATCAAGGACAGGCAAGCTGCAGCCATTGAAGGGAGCTTTCAGTTTTATTGAATGTTTAATATGGCAGAAAGTTCGGAGATTCCATTTTTATTTGTTTAATTCTGTTATGTTTATGTGGATACAAACTCTCTGTATGTGATTTGACTGAAAAACAATGTTTAAGTTATATTTGTACAAGGAAATACACTCTTCACATTTTAGGACATAGCCTGTGGAGTGAATTATTTATGCTTAGGATACAGCATTTAAATTTCATAGCAGGAGACAGTTATTCAGTTTTAAGAAAAGAGAAGAAAAATTAAGACCCGACTTGTTATCTGATTTGAGAATTTTTTTTTTTTTTCCCCCTCTGGTATCACCCTCCCCCACTTTCTTTTAAATTCTTCCACTCTCTTGCTTTCTGTCAGTAGGTGCTCAGACAATATGACCACAGGCAATGCTTTAGGGAGGTAAAAAAATTCTGGGTACATGAAAGGAGACATAGCATAGCAAAGTCAGCGAACTGTATCTGTAGGGGAAACCTAATTCAGGTGCCCAAAATTCCTCATAATATATCCAGAGTCACACCATGCCGTGCATGCTCCCTTCAGTTTGCCCCTATACTGCACTGTGGCCAGCAGGGACTTTAGCCCAAGTAGTAGCAGGGTCCTAAGTTAAAACTCTCATTAACTTTGGTTTTAAGGGAGTTTAAGTGTTTCCCTTCCCTTCCCTTCCCTTCCCTTCCCTTCCCTTCCCTTCCCTTCCCTTCCCTTCCCTTCCCTTCCCTTCCCTTCCCTTCCCTTCCCTTCCCTTCCCTTCCCTTCCCTTCCCTTCCCTTCCCTTCCCTTCCCTTCCCTTCCCTTCCCTTCCCTTCCCTTCCCTTCCCTTCCCTTCCCCTCTCTCTAGGTTAATAATTGAAATAATGCCAAAGAACATCTCTGGATACTCAACTTTCCCACTGCTCAAAACGGTTCACAGGTTCCTGGCATGGTTTTGGCCCAGGTCAGCAATTTCAGGCAGCTCCCAGGCACAGTTTGGCGGTGAGCAAAACCCAGACACTGTTCCCAGGAAGCAGATAGGATATGACCACCCTGGTTTAGGGATTGAATTTAATAATATGGATACAAACTATTCTGTGCCAGTTAGACTCATGGCACATAGTTCAGATATAGTCTAAAAATTTAAGCACAAACTTGTTGTTTGAATTAGGTTAACTGCATCCTCACTGCCTTCCATGCAATATTCATTCTACTGATAGAATATGATATTAGTATTAATATAAACACGCAATTTAGAGTTGTAATCCTAAGGTAATTGTATATCATTGCTTTCATTATTATAAATGCACAAGCACAATAAAAATCAATGTTTCCTGCCTAAGAGGCATAGGAACGAGCAAGTGTAAATGAATCATTTTAACAACTCTGAAATTAAACATTTTGTTCTCCAGTATCAAGATGAGAAAGTTGAAAATTCAAATATTGGCCTTTCTCCCACCCTCAGTTTTGAAATGAACATCTAGTGATTGGATTTGGCTACCAGAAGAGAACCTACGTTGCACAAACTTTCAAGCACCTGTACTTATTTATAATCAGAGTTTCAGAATACCTTCCTAAAAATGTAATGGCAGTGCTCCTAAAAAAAAGACTTGCAGAATCACTGCACCATTTTGTCAACATTGGTCTTTGTTACTGAAGCTTAACATGGTTATTTTTTTTTCTCCAGATATATAATTAAAAGTTTCAGCCCACTGTTGTTTCAAGAGCCTTAGACTGGGTTTTATCACGTATTGAAATCAGAAGAGCAGTTTCACAGTTCCCTGAACGACCAATCTTGTTTCAATATATATATTTCTTTTTAAATCTCTGATAACTAATGTTGTTTCTGTATTTATGATGGATCTGTTAGACTTCAGTGAATATGAAATATCCTTTAAAACACATGGTATATAAAAGAAGGGAACTTAATCAGTGTTGTGGAGACTGGAATTCTGGAGAATGGTTCCCTCTCCCAGCCCTACTTGTCTTGCTCCTGTGTACATGACTTTGGTCTAGACCTACTTCTTTACTGAGGCTTCATTCTGGCTTACCTTGTTTAATCATCATCCTTATCACACAACTAATCAAAAGGCACCTGATCACATCCTAGATGCATGAACATCAGGAAGATGCTTGGTTGACAAAAAAAAAAAAAGTACTAGTGTTGCAGCAGCAAGAACAGCATTCAGCAAATTTCCCCGTTGTGTCAAAAGCCCTTATGCTGCGTGGGATTTTCTGTGCAAATGAAGGGTGATGCTTGTTTGGTCAGCTTCTCTCATTCCCTAGGGGTTTCCATTTGTGCATCCTCTGAATATGGAAAGTAGATAAAGTAGAGCAGCCAATTTATCTTGTGCAACTCATGAAAATAGCCACAGATAGACCAGGAAGTGGGGGACAATCACACCTTTATAGAAATGAAAACTGCAATTGCTCAGTTAATCTAACTCCTGCAGAAACACTGGCCAGAAAATCTCTATGGGTTAACTGTTGAATGAGCTGCAGTGTACCTTGTAGAAAAATTAATAATTCTGTCTTGGTTTTACTTTTTATTGCCATGGAGGTAAACTCTTTGCCTAACATAAAGAATTGTTCCTTTCTTAATCACTACCTCTGATAGAAATACAAATCTGTTTTCTGTTCTGGGTTTTGTTGAACTTGAACCTTAAACCGGTAGAATCTTCTGATTGGGTATATCTGTCAACCCTTTTCAGTTCTCTGTATCACCTTGTTATTAAGATGAATAAATTAATCTTGTTGTGTCTTTCATTATATGGTAGATTCTCTTGTACTTACAGAATCACGGAATCACAGATTGGTTGAAGTTGGAAGGAACCTTTGGAGGCAACTTGGTCCATCCCTTCTGCTCAGGCAGGGCCACCTAGAGCCAGTTGCACAGGACCATATCCAGATTATGTCTGAATATCTCCACGGAAGGAGACTCCACAACGTTTCTGGGTGACCTGTGCCAGTGCTTGGGCACCCTCACTGTTGAAAAGTGTTTCCTGATGTTCAGAGGGACCCTCCTGTGTTTCAGTGTGTGTCCTGGCACTGGAGCCCCACTGGAAAGAGCGTGGCTCCGTCCTCTTTGCACCTTTCCGTCAGGTATTTATATACATTGACAAAATCCCCCCTGAGCCTTCTCATGGCTAAACTGCCACAACTCACTCAGCCTTTTCTCACAGGAGAGACGTTCCAGTCCCTTAATTATCTTGGTGGTCCTTCACTGGACTCTCTCCAGTATGTCCATGTTCCTTTTGTACTGAGGAGACCAGAACTGGACACAGCACTCCAGGTGTGGCCTCACCAGTGCTGAGTAGAGGGGAAGCATCACTCAACACCTGCTTCCAACATTTCTTTTAATGCAGCCCAGGATACCATCGTACCAATAACCACATTGTTGGCTTATGTTCAACTCGGTGTCCACCAGAATCCCGAGGTCATTTTCCGCAAAGCCTCAGACAGTGTTTTGACATGACATCAGTGACGCCACATCACTTTATTCAGTTCAACAAGACCTTTCTTGAAAGGGACATATCAGGAAGAGCATAATATTCCACTGCCATAGCTTCACATCTGTGACAGATGCAACATGACCTTTATGAATAAATACTTTATATCCTTTTGCTTATTTAGACACAGGACACTCTTGGCCTTCTGCCCTCAAGTTCAAGCTCATACTTAGTGAACTGTCGCCTATGACCATCAATTCACTTTCAGAGTCACGGCTTTCCAGAACAGACTCCACCATCTCACAGGGAAAAGATATTTATTTTCTTTTTAATGTACAAATTAATTTTCCCTCTGTTAATAAGTTGTTTGCTGATATCCAGCTTGTTGAACAATCCAGATCATGGTACATTTTTCCCCTTCATCAGTTTACCTGAATTCTTTCAGTCACTTATAAATTCTATCATCAGTGAAACTACGTATTCTTGTTGATAAGAAAATAAACTAATGTCAGGGAAGGAACTGAAACCTGAAACTCTATTAGGAATTCACATGTTTAGTCATTATTCTCTTTTCTTCATCCATTTCAAGTTCAGATAGATAGCTTTAGATCCATTTAACGTATTTAGTATTTTGTCTAATTGTTATAAATGTAATCAACATCCCTGTGGTTGCAAGTTAAATGCGCTCTAGAAGTCAATCAAATTTGTAATCTCATTAAAAGGAAGAAAACCAAGTTCATTTGACATCTATTTTCTGTAAACTTGTATCGATTAGTATTAATTATATTAACCTCCTTTAATTTTTTTATTAATTGAGTCCTCAGTCAGATAATTCATTAGTGGGAACAGAACTGTTCAACATCTAATTATGTGGATTTTTCTGTTGATATTTTTAAAATCTAGTAACAAATGAACTTCTACGCTTCACCAAGTTACAAAAAAAAGCTACTTATTTTTTAGGCAGCTGATAATTTCTTTAAAAGCTCCTCAGACAGTCATATTCTAAGATCTTGAGCAACCACAGATCAAGATATTTCTTTGTTCTTATTCATAGCTCTTGTTATCTTCTTCTGAGGCATTAGTAATAGTCGCTGTGAGAGACAGGTTACAGAACCTGCTCATCTAGTTGGATGCTGTTCTTACACTGGACCGATACACATTAATATAATCTTCACCCAAGTTCTCATGTGTATAGAGTAAAATCCAGACACACTTTTAAATTACAATCTTACTTAACAAACAGGAGAATTTTTTTCTTATTCTTGAGGTTCTGTGAACCTAGAAACCAAATGAAAACAGTGGCTTTCCATGTTTTCAAATGGAGTATTGACAACAAGCAGATGATAGATGTAAGGAAAAAAACTCACCTGAAAAAGTCTGTGAAACATTTCCACTCCTTGTGCCGCTGTGTCCCCTCAACATGGGTATGAAATCAGAACACCTACTTACACTGATCTTATACATTCTCCTTAGACCAGAAACTGAAATACAGAAGAATTCCTCATAAAAACTCTGTTGGATCTGAGGATACATACACATCTAAAATGTACAAGTGATTCAAACTGAAGTTTGCTGATCAATAATTACATATGGACTCTTGTGAAACATGGTATTCCTCCTCGAAGCAATCTGAACGCTGCTCAACCATGTAGTGAACATACAGTGTGGTTGTAAGACAGGTTTTTGGTGGGACAGGAGATATTGGGGAATGGTCACTTGGATTTCAGGGGCTAAAGAGTCTAATCTTACTGTCATTGTCATTTTTGAGAAGGGGAATTTTGGTGAATCGTGAAGGAATAGTACAACAATAAACAGCTTGAGCACTGCCCTGCAATCTCTACCAATCTCCCATACTCTTCTCATAATGCTAGAACAGTTCCTGGCAAAGTTTTGGCTTGGACTAACTAGCAGTCTCCCAAGCAGGGGGGAAAAAGGTGCAGCACAAGTCAGAGACATTTCCTATTGTACAGTCTGGATGCAACTTCTTCTTTTGAAGGGAAAAAGTCATGCTGTATCACTCCACAAAATTCATATTTGTGCGGTATACAAGAAGAAATCCTACAGAATAAGGGACAAAAGTATTGTTAATAAAAAGAGTTGTCTAGAATTAATCCTGGTCCTATTGAAGTCTGTGGGGATTTTGTTATTGACTCAGGTAAAGGCCGAATAGGGTCATTAAGATAGCCCCGAGGTACTGAGTACTAGAAGTCAAGGATGTAGTGTGATATTGGAAAATAAAAGGAATTATCTCTCTTTCGGGGTATTCTGTAACCAAGTGAAAGCAAGGAACTCAGAGGTTCTCTTTGAACTGGCATTTAGAGGAGATAAAAGAAAGACCATTGTTCCCCATTGTAAATAATAGGTATGCTTTATATAATTATCTTTAAATATTATTCAGTGAATCAGACTTTTGTTTCTCATCCCAAGAATTATTGGAGTGCAACTAAATTTAGAAAAAATATTTAGCATTTTGGAATATGAATACATTTGCTGTAGTCCTTCTGTTTTTTTTTTTTTTTTAAATTATTATTAATCATTATTATTATTATTAAAGATTAGTTTGTTAAACAGATCCTCTTTCCTGACAATCATTGTCATCACTTTGATAATAATATATATATTTAGTCTGTCTATGAGGTGGGAGTCTTTTACCTTGATCTTGGAGTCATTCAGCAGCTGTGGTAGATGCAGCCTTTCACATGAACACCTTGGAGTCTGAGTATGTCCATCCTAATGAAGTTTCCCCTGATCCTGGCAAGAATCCTTGAAATATGGGGCTGACAGATGCAACATAGGACCTATAGGATATCCACATCATAATTCTGCAGCACGTATTTTAACGTTATAAAATGAAAAAGATATATGTCGTTTACTTGAAAAGGTAATAAGTCATTAGCTTCTTCTGGATTTGACTTCATAATTGGCCGTCTTACCGCATGGTTTTGGTTGACAGTTGCAGTGGCACATCTGTCCGATCTAAATTACGTGTAGGTATTTTATGTAAAGTTTTTAATGATTTTTCTCAATACAGGCTGTCTTTACAGCACTTTGCACAAAGTTTGAGTTTATGTGGCAGAAGGGACTGATAGGAACATTTTATGTAATGAAACATAATCAGCTCCTCTAAAGGAGCAGATAAGTGGCAAGAAGCTATTTATGAAAGCTGAGATCTCGGACTCCCGAGGAAGGCTACCCAGCAGATATTAATAGCAGCTGAGATTAGATAGTCAAAATCCATCTCCTACCATCCTAACTGAATGAGTACTGAATAGAATCCAGATGAAGTTTTGGAAGGCAATTAATAAGAAAATGTGCACAGAGCTGCAAACATATGTACCAATAAACACAGACTGAAATATATTCACTGCCCCAAATACTGTTTTTGTTGCTTGTGATAAATGAGACTATCTAGAACATCAGGTCCTGCTGCCTGTGTGTCTTGCAGGACATACCACATGACAGGGAACCCACCGCTTCCTTGGTTATTTGGTGGAAACACCTTTTCAGCACAAGCTAGGAGCCATTCCCTGTCTGGTTTGTGTCTAAAGTTTAATTGTACAGGTACAGTCAGACCATGACTGTTGGCCTCAGGACCAGAGATCAGTCCAAGCACTGTTTAGCAGCACTAATGAAAAAAACCCAAACCAACCAACCAACCAACCAACCAACCAACCAACCAACCACAAAAAATTATTCAGAACTTCATCTGTGATTGCTTGGTTTCCCACTGATGTAATTTTGCTGTGAACTTGTTGGTTGTCATGAGGAATACTCTTCAGGTGCAGATTCTTGCATGTGTCTATGTGACAACCGTTTTTGAGGTGATCTGAATCTTTTTTTTTTTTACTCAAGATAACAACCTTGAGTCTAGCTAAGCAGGTTAATAACAGTTCAGAGTCTGGAGCAGAGGCTGCAAAACCAGCTAACACTGAAATTGAAAACACTGTCCAGTCATTTGAATGAATTGGACCTGTAAAAGTGCAGGACAGGCTGGACTACAGATAATAAAGTTTCTAGAATTCTTTCTTCAAGGGCATCGATTCATAGAATCATAGAATCATTCAGGTTGGAAAAGCCCCTCGGGATCATCGAGTCCAACCCTCAGCCCGACTCTACAAAGTTCTCCCCTACCCCACATCCCCCACAGCTCATCCCAACGGCCCTGAAACCCCCCCAGGGATGGGGACTCCCCCCTCCCTGGGCAGCCTATTGGTTCGATTCAGTTCTGACCTGAACTAATGCTGCTTAAAATTTTCTTTCATTTAATTTCAACTGAAGGTAAGTTTAGTGGGGTTTTTTGTTGTTTGTTTGTTTGTTTAATTTCTACTTAAATGTTAGGCATTTAGTCAAACTAGGCTTCCTCTACAGTCAGTGGAGATGCTCTAAACAGCCAGTCTAAATAGATACCTGACTACTACATCTAAAATTGGAGACCTGTGCAAAGCTGTGGTTCTGTTTAGGAGCTCAGTGAAAAAGTAGATTAAAGGGAGCTAAAAACTAATGCTGTGGTAACAATGAAAAGTAGGCAAAGGTCAGTCATATCTCTCTCTTCATTCTGCTCCGGAATGACAAGACTGGATCCACAGAACCTTATTCTACTACCACAGTGTATTTGGCTTATTAAGCAGGCATGGAAGATTTTTTTGCTTACTCAAAACACTTGGTGCCACCACAAGCATTATATTCTTCTGATGCAGTTTTCGAAAGAGTTTTTGTCACACAGCATTTCTGCTTTCAGTTTTAATTGATAGGCGTAAAGGGAGAGGAATTTCATCCTAATCCCTTTCAGTCTGCATCAAAATCGGTTTTTTTGCTTTTTAATCTGTTTTCCTGATATAACTTTCCTTAGTTTATTGTGAAATATTTTTTTCTGGTGAACAAAGGGTTGATTGTTTGTCTTTCATTTTTATTTTCACGTCATAGGCAATTTTCAAGGGAAAGTTTTCCCATTTATTTCCACGATCTAAATCTGACAAAGAAGGAGATAATATCTTGGCATACTCCCAGCAGTTTATTCACAGAGCATCTAGTTCCACTAATATACTCTCTGCTGACCATTCCTAATTTTCTGTGTAGTTTTATTACTGGCTTCACACTGGATATTAATTGGCAAAGGCTCAGTGCTTTGATAATTCCTTAATTTAACTGGCCATAATGATGGCCCAGAGTGGTTCATTAATATTTGTGTTAAATGCATTAATTTATAAAAAAACAAACAAACAAACATGTGAAAACTAGATAGCTCTAAGGTGATAACAGTAATGGGACTCATCCTCTTGACACTACATGTGCAGTCCAAGGCTTTAGATATATCTGTTGAGTTTCATAAAGTGATGAAGCTGTTTGTGTATGTGCCACCAGTACGTTGGCTTGTATTAGCCCAGGTACCAAGATGTAACCAGATGCAAGGCAGCTGCTCTTTTCACAATTTCATGCATTTATGGACTAGAGTAAGGAATCAGAGTGATGCTGGAAAATGTGACATAGGTCCTCTCTGCAAAAGTACATACAGACTAGGCAGGATATCTTATTTATCTCAAAAGCTGTTAGGTTCTGTATGTAGTCAAATGAACTAAGCCCAAAAGGTTCATGGAATGAAAGACTAACTGAGGTTGGGAAGGACACCTCAAGATCATATAGTCTACTTACCCTCTTTAAACCAGGGTCATCTTGAGCAGGTTTCTCAGGGCCACGTCTTGTCAGCCTTTGAATATCTTCAGGGATGGAGACTCCACAACATCTCTGGGTAACCTAGTCCAGAGTTCAAATAAATTCGCAGTACAAAGGTTTTTCTTACATTTTAATGGACTTTCTTGTAATTCAATCTGTGCCCATCACCTCTTGTCCTGGTACTGGATTACTGAGCAGAGCCTGGTTCTGTCTTGGTTACTCCCCCCATCAGGTGTGTAAATACATTGCTAAGATGGATCCACAGGGACTCCCTTCTAGCCTGGCAGATGGACACCAAGCAGAATACTCCCAGGCTGCTGAAAGGGCAGCAGATGTCTATGTGTGGGTCACTGCATCAAAATGGTACTACTGTCAGTGCAGACTGTATGTGTATGCCTGCTGAAAGATGATGCTTAGTACTATTTCAGGTTTCCTTGAGTATCTGAGATATACACAAGGGATTGACAGATAGAGTGAAGCTGTGAGACCTTGATCCTTCTGGAGAAGCAGTGGGAAGCCAGGCAGGATAGACAGGGCTGTCTAAAACGTCACTTGATGCTTATATGTGGGTGGTTGAATCATGACTCCAGAGTGTCTGTTGCTATCAAATGACAACAAACTCTGTTTTGATTGTCTTTGTGTGGGTCTGCCTAGTGTGCTAGATCCAGAATGAGCAGAACTCCGTCCCATGCTGTGGTGTAATCCTAGCAATCCTTTCTCCAAAAGCCTGACATTTTGAGTTGCTTCAGAAACTGCATTTATCTATATACCACTAATTCAAATATATTTCTATTAAAAAAAAAAAAAAAACCAAACCAAACAAAAAAAACCAACCAAAACATAAACTTTGCCCAGAGCATGATGCCCTTTCCACCAAGGCTTGACGTTCCCTCTGCTTTCTAGTTCAAGTCTTCTCTATGGGAAGGTGAACTTAAATAGCAGTTAAATGGCTAGACATTTTGTTAAAATTTGGGTTTTCATGCCTACTTAGAAACTAAACTGTATTTTCCAGCAAAATATAAGTGAACACCCAGCCTCTGTAACATAAGTGGGAGTTCTGTTGTTGAAAACACGGACAAATATTACCATACATACTTCATCAATTCTGCTAATTCTGGGAGTTCAGGACACTCAGCATTTTACAGATTTGGTCCTTTTTTTTTTTTTTCCCTGGTCACTTTGAATGCAAATTTGCCTAAACTCTCTATATACAGTCTGCATATAAGATCTGATAGAGCTGAATTTTTTTTTCCTATTACTTTTTCCTTTTCATTTTCTTGTATGTTGCAGTGTCTACAAATTAGAGGCTACCTGTGCACGTTGACATGTATTTTGGAACTGCACTTCTGCAAATCTCAGTGGGTTTGTCTTCTTCTAGTTTTAATGGAGTGAGTGGAAAATTTACACACCAAAGTGAAGAGAAATAGGAGAGGCAACCTCTCATGTGACTATATTTAAAATACTGATGAATTTGCCACAGTTGTGATTCTTCTGACTTTGGAGAAGAGCACACAGAGAACTGATCAGAGGATTTCACTATAGCACCTGGGAAATTTTATTTCCCAGAAGATTAGAGAGGTAATATTAATTATTAAGAGTTCGTTTGTTAGGAAATAGAAGTGGAGTTGGATAAACCAAGTTTAAACATGTGGGAACTGACTCCTAAACCATTTCCTTTTTCACCCGAAATCCTTCTGAAGTTTCTGCCATTGCAGCTTTGGCCTTGGTGTGTCATTGTCTAGAATTACTCATAAAGTCATTTCTGCAAGCGCTGAAACAACACAGAAAGGTTGTCATTAAGTTTCCAAACACTTTTGAAACTGAGTATATCTAGGAAATTGCTTCAAAACCCCATATCTTTTTGGATTTTTTTTTTTTTTCAGATTAATTTGTTGTGGAAAGTTTGGCTAAACATCTAATAATAAAATAACAGAATGGTTTGGGTTGGCAGGGACCTTAAAGATCCAGTAGATCATCCAATCTGGCCTTGAACTCTTCCAGGGATGAGGCATCCACAAATTCTCTGGGCAACCTGTTCCATTGCCTCACCGCCCTCACGGTGAATAATTTTTTCCCTTATATCTAATCTAAACTTACCCTCTCTCAGTTCAAATCCCCTTGTCCTATCACTACATGTCCTTGCAAAAAGTCCCTCTATGGCTTTCTTACAGGCCCCTTTAAGCACTGGAAGGCTACTATAAAGTCTCCCCAGAACCCTCTCTTCCCTAGGGTGAACAACCCCAACTCTCTCAGCCTTTCTTTATAGGAGAGGTGCTCCAGCCCCCTGATCATCTTCATGGATTTCTCTGGACATGATTGAGCACGTCCATGTCCTTCTTACGCTGGGGTCCCCAGAGCTGGACACAGCACTGCAGGGGGGTCTCACCAGAGCACAGTAGAGGGGGAGAATCCCCTCCCTCGTCCTGCTGGCCACACTTCTCCTGATGCAGCCCAGGACACGGGTGGCTTTCTGGGCTGTGAGTGGGTGTTGCTGGGTCATGTTGAGCTTCTTGTCAGCCAACACCCCTAAGTCCTTCTCTTCACAGATGCTCTCAATCTACTCACCTCCCAGCCTGTGTTTGTGTTTGGGATTGCCTCGACCTGTGTGCAGGACCTTGTACTCGACCTTGTTGAACTTCATGACGTTCACACAGGCCCAGCCTGTCAAGGCACCCCACATCTTGGTGTCACTTGCAAACTTGCTGAGGGTGCATTCAATCCCATGGTTCATGCTGCCAGCAAAGATGTTAAACAGTGTTGGTCCCAATACCCACCCCTGAGGAACGCCACTCATCACCGCTCTCCACTGGGATATTGAGCTGTTGATTGCAACTCTTTGAGTGTGACCATCCAGCCAATTCCTTATCCACTGAGTGGCCCATCCATCAAATCCGTGTTTCTCCAATTTAGAGACAAGGATATCATGCAGGACAGTGTCAAATGTTTGCACAAGTCCAGGTAGATGATGTCAGTTGCTCTTCCCTTATGCACCAACGCTGCAACCCTGTTGTAGGAGGCCACCAAATATGTCAGGCATGATTTGACCTTAGCAAAGCCATGTTGCCTGTTACCAATGACCTCCTTATTTTCCATGTTCTCTAGCATATTTTCCCGGAGGATTTGCTCATGATCTTGCCAGGCATAGAGGTGGTACTGACTGGCCTGTAGTTCTTCTTTTTCTCCCTTTTTGAAAATGGGCATCAAAATCCAGAGCACTGGGATCAAAATCCAGAGCAGGAACATCGGCAATTAACCCAGACCGTTGGCTGAAGTAGGGCTTAGACATGAGCTGCTGTAAGCTTTCAGGGAGAAGACTGAAGAATTTGTTTCAGACTGTGGAGATGTGGATTTGATAGCCAGCATTGTCACAGCCTTTCTATGCAATCATGGGCAAAGCACTTCTGAGGGCATACATCTTGATTTAGTCTGGTCATCTAAATATTAAGTATTCAGGGTTAGCAAGTTTTCTAGGTTGTGTCCATTGTCAATGGATAGAGACTAGGATTCCTACCACTTCTGTCCTGTGGTCATCTGAGAGAGACTGATCTACTGTAAATTATCCCAATTAGCTTGGATTCCTGCTTTAGGACACTACAAATTGCCTTGCTTTATATCTTTCTCTTGACACAACAAGCATTAAATCTAGTTAACAGATTGTAGATGAGATAACTATCTAATATAGCTACAATTAGGTGGGATAAATCCCACCTTTAATGTCTGTACAAACTGATTTCCTCCGAGTAATATGGGAATAGTATTATTGTTGTTCCTCTGCTTTGTAGTCTTACCTATTGAATGGAAGTTTTAGGTCCTGTAATGTCATAGATCTGGTTCCTAGCCAGGTTTGAATGTCTTTTTTTTTTTTTTTTTTGTCCAGAGATGGAAATTATTTTCAAGCACCAGACAAATCAGGGTTAAATCAACATAGATTTTATTGCCGTGAAATGTTTGATCAAATGTGGTCATTATCTTCATAGACTCATGTAAAACAGGTAGCTTGTATAGGAAATAGAAATATAAAAGATTATGTTTTTCACCACTGAATTATAAATTAAGATAAATTAAGTGGAAGGAAAAAAAACAAACCAAACCAAAACCCCAAACCAATAAATAGGACATTGTTTGTTGGTGACCAAGTGCGCACTCACATTTAAATACAATCACAACAGCTGCTGTACAGAACAGAATTAATTGTACAAAATAAAGAAAAGTAAAGAATAGCAATAAAAAAAGATCAGACCTCTCCAAATGACCTTCACCTGGCAAAGGAAAACGACTTTATCTTCCTCCCCCATTCCCCACACAGCTGTACTTGAAGTCTTGTTGAACCTGCAATGAGGGCAGAGGCAGAGGATATTTTTATAAATACAGTTCCTGTATAATTATGTTTATTGATTCTTCCTTGTGTTGCAGGCTTGTGTCTTCTATTAATGCTGTTTTTTCTTTCCTTAAAAATAAAAAATTAGAGCAGCAGAACTATCTCTCCAAAGGATAAATTAAAGTCAAATGACCTCGGAATTCATCAGAAGCCCTTTTGGATACCTAAGACATCTAAGACCAAAGTTGCTTGTTGGTACTAGGAAACAAACAAGCAAAAAAAAAAAAAAAAAAAAAAAAAGCAATTAGAGAGATTGGCTCTTAGGACAATAAAGAAGTCCTTCTTGAGCCTTGCTGTAAAATTGTGAGCCGCAGCTGTGCCACTGAGTCACGTTCAAAGGAAGAGATGAGCTGGGGAAGTATTTACACAGAGGTCCAGGATTTGGAAGGACTATACATTGTGCCTGCTTTGTAGCAGATTTTTTTTTTTTTGTTTTTAGGAAAAGTTAAAGAGAAGCTTCAAAGAGCAGATTCCTTGTTGATTTGGAGAGCTGAAGTCTTTTCCCAATGAATGTTGGAGTTTATCTTTAAAAAAGAAGTAAATTAAAGGTCCAAATTCACCCCTTGTGCCAGTTCTCCAAGGCAACAGAATGACACCTAGAAGGAGTTAGGGTTTAAGATGCCAGCACGAAGGACAAAATTCTTGCAGTCTTCAGTTGTAGGTGGCAGAGTCATCACTGTTTGTCTGTGGTTCACTCCCTTTTACAGGCCATACAAATGCCGTTCCAGTTCTTACCATCTGCATAAAATTCTCCCTTTACTACACATCTCTGCCATGTGATGATACTAACAGAGGACTGTGTGAACAGAGATCCAAATCTCAGGGCAGAGGTTGGAGGTGAGAATGCCAGTCCTGGCTCTGCCAGAAACTTACCTTCTAAGCTTAGTCAACACATGAGCTCTTTGTACTCACAGTAACACCTTGCTCTAGAAAGAAAGGCATGTGGTTAGTCAGTGTGTTTACTTCATGAGTAATTTGCTCATAAATCCAAGTATCAACATCTGGGTTTTGTGAGTCAAACATGTCAGGGCTTAGTATAAGAAGTAAGTTCAGAGACCTACATGAAGTGTTTTGAGATTTGTAGTAGGAAAGGTGTAATGCATGGAAAGGTGAGCAATGGGCTGAAGTACAACAGGATCCAAATACTCAGACAGCACTTGAGCTATGAGTCTATTTTTCTGTTTTCAAAAATCATAATAATTCATTGCTTTGGCCATGGAGGTTTGGACATTTCTCTGTACTCCTTCGTTGTCTTTGACCTGAGTGGAATAAACAATTCCATGATCTCTCAAAGGGAGAACTTTTTTCTTTTTTTTTTTTTTTCTTCCAGCTCAGATTAATTTCAAAGTCAAAAAGGTACAAATATACTTGAATTTTCTACCAGCAAGCACCCACTAACTTCAAACCATGCCCTTCCTCCAGGCTGATCTAATTCACAAAGGTGTTTTGAGGTGACAACATTTCCATAGAGACAAAGACTAAGAAAATACAGAAAACCAACATTGTGCAGGTATAAGTGGATGAAAACTTAGGCTGAGATTTTTAGCAGGAACATCAGTGAATTCATTGTTTAAAACCACACTGAAAGTTCCAATTTTAAAAAACAAATACGTTTTATCATCCAACTGCTCCGATAGCTTGTTCAGTAGAAAAGGCAGTGTCTATTATGTTTTCTCTGAATAAAATTATTAACTACAGATAAAAATAAATAACAGAGAGCCTGTGAATGTCAACAAACCTTACAGCTACCTTTTAAAAAGAATTTTGTTTTTAAAATGTATTAAGATGCTAAAGGAAAAAACCAGAAAGATGGGGATGTATATGCCGGTAGCCTCTTAATGGGAAGAATATATTGCAATTCAGTCAGGTTGAATCAGATCTTTACCAAACTTTACAAAAATCTGCAGGGGTCAGGAAGTCAAAAACTGGAAATTCTAGGATTTCAAGAGTGTTCAGGTTTATTAATATTAATATGTCAAAGGGTAATCCAGGTCAAAAATATTTTTTGTCTGCAGAGCAGAGTCTCATAGTGATTATGTAACAACAAAAGATGCAAGTCTTTAAATAAATTATTGTTGGGACCTTGGACTGTATTCTGAATAGGTAAATATATCAAATAATGCTGTATACATATTATTTCCAATATCAGACATTTAAATTTGATTGTAATAAAATGTTGCTTTCTCAACAGTTTTACAGAATTATCTACCCAGCCAGCCATTCCCCCTTCTCCAGAAGATTGACATTTTAGTGAAAAAAAAAAAATGAAAAGGATTTACAAAATTTTTTTCCCCCTCTTTTTTTCCCTCCATCAAAACCTGATTTAAATTTATCCACATCTTGAAGGAGAGAACCACAATTCGATTACTTTACATTATGTGGCAAATTTGTGTATCTGACACAAACATTTCATTTCCCTCCCCTCCCATCCTTTTCTCTCCCTCAGTTTGGGCAATAGAAAAAAGCAGAGTGAGCTTCCTTTTCACTTTTAATTGTGGTTTCCTACTTTCACACTCAAGTATTTCATGTTCTAGAACAGTTCCACAGTGTTTCTGTGGAAGACATCTCTGAGGATCATTCATTTGATTTCAGCACTTCTCCAGAGGTGCTGGAGGGAAAAATTAATTCAGTAAAATTTAAGTTCTGTTAGGCACTTAGCTGATCATAGTGTGTTAAGGAGATGGAGTCCCATGGAGATACATCTATTTTACTCAATGCATAGAAGGTGCCTAGATAGCACTAAAGTAGATGTCGAAGTTATATACCTACCATGAACAAGGACAAATCTGGGCAAAATCATAGGATTTCTTTTCGGTTTTGTAGATTTCCTTACGCAAGCAAGTAGGGATTCATTAGTTCCTAGCATGTTTTCTCACCATGATGGCAATGTCCTTACTGACCTCAAGAGGAACAGCATCATGCCGTAAGCCCTCTATTTCCTTCCACACATTTGGAAGGCAAGGCTGATCTTGTTAATTCAGTTTGACTCCCTCACATCGTGGCTGTAAATGCTCTCAGATATTTGTCATAGTCCCTAGGTTTAGTCTAAAGTTGGACATCCAAGAAGTAATGCATAATAACTAGTTCTAGAAAGCTGTGATATAGACACATATGTATGAGGGCTTTTATCCTTGGCTTCCTTTATACCTAGCTGAGAAAAGTACACACTTTTATGGCATCATTCATCCCTACTGTGAGGTGAGATAAACTGAATATTGAGTGCCTTTTTGTCTCCACCGATTATAGGCAGAGGAGGGTGATTAATCCAGTTGAAGTCACGTACAATGCAAAATTCCACTGTTACATTCCAACTATTATCTGTGGAGAATGACAGGCACTTCCAGATGATCCCTTCTACCTGTCCCAGACGCTTGATGGGCAAGTTAAGTAGCCACCCACAGGTATCTAGTGCTGTCTTCTGGGCTTCTCCAGGGGAGTCCAGTTCTCCAATATGTTTTATGTCATATCTCTCAGAACTCTGTGGCTGTCTTAGGCTAAAACATCTCAAATGGCTCTAAACACTTACACATGGACAACTATATTTCCTACCACAGAAAGAGATGAATTGTCCCTTAGAAGAAAAGGTCTGGTTCTGCTGATCTTAAAAGGAGTTTAGATGGCCAGCATAACCCCACCCCATAATACCAATCCTTCCTAACTTTCTCAGTAAAATGAAGTCAGAGAAACAAGAAAAAGCATAGACTAAAAGTCTTGTTGGAGAAGAAGTGAGAATGTGGCTGGGAAAAGCCTCTTGACTCAAAGAGGCTTGAGCTCAAACTATGGCTCCAATGTTTTCTGTGTAAGGATGTGTAGTAGGTGGTAAAGTAATATTTCAAAAGTACATTAACAAGGGTATTATCACTTTGCTGCTGTGGGCTAAGCCAATCTGTCTTATTTGTCATTTTGGTTTTATTTTATTTTTGGTAAGTGAGTGGATTCTGTTAGACCTCTGCACCTCAGCTGGATTTCTAAAGGCAATAAAGCTGCAGAAACAAGCTGTTGAAGAAAAGAAAGCATCGTAAAATCAAGGCAACACAAAAGGTGACTCCAATTGCCTGCATTGATCCTGTTGAACAGAGACCCAGGTATGGCAGACTGCAGTGTTGTGGGACCAGGGGCTGAGAAGATAGAGGACAGAAGCCCATGCTGTCATTTAATCTGAAGTTCACAGAGGGATCAGGGCTCTTATTGAAACTATCAAGGTTTTTTTTCGTTTTAGTCTGCCATGCTCTTTTCACATGTGACACCATGGCTGCTGCTTGAATGGTCAGGACAGATTCCCAACAGGTTCTGGCCTCATTCCAGTGCAGCTTTATTGTACATTCCCACCTGGGGATAAGCAGCCCCCAACACTGAACGGTTCATTTGTCCCATGACCCAAGAATTCCTCTTTTGCCAGGTTCCCATATTGTTTTCCCAATGGTCAGTAGATCAGGCATGTCCGATGGATCAGAGGAAGCCCTTCTTTCAATCTATCCAGCATGCAAGCAAAGTCAGGATGCTGGAACTGTGTGTCCCACAACCGATGTAATGGCCCTAACTCTGCTGCCGGAGAAGAAAGTGCTTCAGATTTCATGTGCCACCTCAGCCAAGTCCAGAAGTGCTTATAAAAAACAGTGTTAGTGTATCATTCAGAACAATCAAATACTACGTGCACGAAAAAGTAGTTTAGAGCAACATAAATTTTAAAAAAGTGACAATTTCATCACACAATTACTGTACACTGCTGTTCTTAGGGTTGAATACTTTCCTCTCTCACGCTCTCTCTTTCTCTCTGTTTTAATCTTTCTCTTTTTTATTTTCTTTTTTCTTTTTTTTTTTCTTTTTTTTTTTTTTTTCTTTTTTCCCCCTTTTTTTTGGATTTGGTCCACTGGAGATAAATCGCCCTCAATGATATATATATTTAAAAAAAATATCAGCAGCAAGACTCTCTTGAAATAGATTCTGTTTGATGTAGCTAGTCTGTCTTTTCTGTTTTGCCCTCTTTCACAGCAGCCTCTGAAGTTTTCCGCAGGGGGGCTTTCTCCGAGTTGGCGTGTCCTTGGCCAGATTCCGCTGCTCCTCCGTTTTTGTGCGATGTGTGCTTTTCCAAGTAGTTCAGCATTTCACTGAGAACAGTTTGGAAAGTGCTTAGGGCAGCACATATTGCAGGAGTTCCAAAACCATGAGTGATCAAACTACAAATGGGAAGGAGACAGAAAAAGAAAAAGAAATACACACATGCACATAAATATAAATGCACTCACATACATAGAAGAGTTTACAGTACACTCGTTTTGCGATAGTGAAATTCAAGATTTGCTCCCTAAACTATTTATTATCTATGGGAGAAACAGAAAAGGAAAGAGAAGAGCTGAAGAGCAGGCTACATAAAGCTTCAAAAGTTGGTTTTGGTAGGAGTCTCAGTTCTGAAACATCATGGGACAGATGCAGACTGTTCACAGTGTTGTTGACTTCAGATAGACCAAGAGAGGATCCATACCTCAGCCTCTCCAGCATTGCTACTTCTCCAGTCCCAGAAGGTTTGCTTCTTTATTTACCCTTCTCAGGTAAATAAAACCAGGTCTGTGTGATTTATTCACTCTTCTAGCTCAGGCTCTTGAACAAGACCTGGTTATTCTATGTGGGTGTATGACTGCATGTGTACTGGGAAATTAAGTAATGTCAGGGATGCAATCTCTGACCCTCAGCACAACTGGCATGGTTTGGCCGTATCTGTGCTGCTAAGTCCTCTGATCATCCACAATTCTTCTAGGGAATATTCTCTGGCCAATGCGAATGCTCAACCAATGCCTATGTTTCACGTAAGGTTAATGCAGCCAGGCTAAATGCACAGACCATCCTAACCTATTAATAGTTAAATTAACTAATTTCCAACGACATTTCCCTGGTGGTGTTGAATTTGCCAGTATATATTTGCTCTGTTGTACCTTTCATCCAAATAAAGTTTTTTCAAGATAACACTGAATTTTTCTTCTTGTTCTTCTGCACTGCAAAGCAGCTGAATTTCAGTGGTACTCCTCACTTAACAGCTACTGAAATGATGTATTAATGCAGTTGTCTGGCAGAGCTATAGTGGGTTAATCTCAACTCAGTTTAGAGGAGCATTTCAGTGCACACATATGTATCTACAGCTGCTTGTGATCTTTTGGACATCCAGCTCGTCTTCCACCTACAGATCAGCAGTGTGCGTGTTTCCCACAGGTCCGGTCTGTCAGATACCACCTCTGTGAGGATGTCTCATCTACCTTAGGATGTTAGAAATGGCACTAGAGAGCAGTTTTTAGGCAATTGGCTTCAGCCCTTTCTGCCTAAATATTATGTGTACAGTATAAGATGTTCACATGAGGGCCAGGGAAACTCAAGTTGCACTAGACATCTTAGTATGGGCAACCAATCACGGGATCATAGAATGGTTTGGATTGGAAGGGACATGAAAGATCATCTAGTTCCAACATCCTGGCCATGGGCGGGGTCATTTTTTGCTAGACCGGGTTGCCCAAAGTCCCGTCCGACCTGGCCTTGAACACTTCCAGGGAGGTGGCAGCCACAGCTTCTCTGGGCAACCTGCTCCAGTGACTCACCATATCCACAGTAAAGAATTTTTTCCTTATATTGATTCTACACCTACCGTCTTTCAGTTTAAAACTGTTACCCCTCATCCTATCCCTACACTCCCTGAAGAAGAGTCCTACTCCATCTTTCCTGTAGCCCCTTTAAGTACTGGGAGGCCGCTATAAGGTCTCCCCGCAGCCTTCTCTTCTCCAGCTGAACCCCCCAACTCTCTCAGCCTGTCCTCACAGGGGAGGTGCTCCAGCCCCTGATCATCTCTGTGGCCTCCTCTGGACCCACTTGAGCAGGTCCATGTCCTTCTTATACTGGGGGCCCCAGGGCTGGACACAGCACTGCAGGGTGGGTCTCACTATAGCAGAGTAGAGGGGGAGAATCCCCTCCCTCGACCTGCAGACCACACTGCTCTTGACGCAGCCCAGGGTACAGTTGGCTTTTTGGGCTGCAAGCCCACATTGCCAGCTCATATTAAATTTTTCATCGACCAAGTTATTCTCATTGTTATAATGACTCATTTTAGAGAAATAGTAAATGAAAAGAAACCACACCCAAGCCCTCCAGATTTTAATTTTCATTTAGAAACATAAAAGAAAAATTATTTCAAAGGTTGAAATCTCATTACGGTTTTTAAAAGACTGATTTCTGTTATCCCAGTTCTGCTTAGGGCAGGAAGAAGTCAAGGAGAGGAACAGAGGTTGATTTCTGAGTCTGCGGACATTTCTGAGATATCAATACTTTATATTGGTTTGGGTGAGAAAAAAACCACAATAAAATAATACAGTGATTCTGATAAAACAGTAACTATTTCCCATGCCATGCTAGTTAAGGTCTCTACAGTAACTCTCTTTGCAGCACATTGGTAAACCCTGCTCTAATGCAGAGACCCGTGCATGGGTCAGAAACGGGAATGCTTCACATCAGTGGGTACACCTCTCCTCTGCACTTTGGCTTCTCAGACTTTTCAGGTGTTTTAGAAAAAAATGAAAAAGTAGGGATCAAGGTAAAAGAGGTTATACAGGACATGCACAACTGTTCGGATGCTGGAAGCATTAAAATAAAAAACCAACAACCAAACAACATAGGAAAAGCTTCAAGATATCTTTTAGGATGATCTTTTTGTCTGCTGGACATGGTAACTGTGTTTGCTGGGAAAGTTGGTATCCTAGGGAAGACACCAAACATATGGGGATGAGAGCTCAGTTTGGAAAGATCTCTCCATTTCAGATTGGGAGTGGCCCAGTCTTTTATAAAAGGTCTCCCAAAGGCTATTAACAAATAACTCGCTTTTGGAATGTTTATCCATCAGTCTCCAGGCACTTTTCAAAACAGGAATTTATGTTTAAGCCCAGTTAGCAATGAGAGGAAATTATAATTAAATATTTAAAAGGACTATTTTGCAGACATCAATTAATAATACGACATGACTCTTGAAGTTTGAACTCTTTAAGCTTGGACTTGTAGTAATATCTGGATCTTTTAAAATTAGTTTTAAAAAGGGGTAAACATATCTCACTTTTTTTTTTTTTTTTTTTTTTAGAAATGCCTGGTATAACAGGAAAATAAAAATCATCATTATCATCATTGTAAGTAATATTTTTTAATAGTAATAAAACCAATATCAACAGTAGCATATAGATAAGAGTATTTTTAGCCCTTTCAAGCCCTTTTATGAGTCAGGTAATTCCAAGATTTTGTGTTGCATTTTATCATCATTTCTAGTGATGATAAATGTGATGAATGACGAAAATGTAATGGCCCTTACAATAGCAGAAAGCAAGAAAAAGGAAATTCAAATGTACCATTAATAGTTATAATATCTCATGATTTTTACACTGCTGTAGGATCTTCTGGGTTTTGATGTGGGGAGCTGACTATACCGAGACAAAAATATTTATGATCTTGCATGTAAACGAAACTAGTTTGTCTATTTTAAAAGCTGGCAATAGCTGCAAACATTCATTTCCAGTAGATGCAAATAGTAAGTTTAACAAAGGATTGAATAGAAAATAAATCTTCTTGCCTGCTTTCTTTGAACCTTTCGACTCCTGAGCAAAAGGAATAGTACTGGGTTCATCCGATAGCTCAATACACCCTGAAGAGTAAAGCGGGAATACTACAGTGAAAATTTACAGTGATTGTCTCAGAAATGATCTGTAGGGCTAAGAACAAGGATAGAAAACTTTAATGTTCTCAAATGTTGAACGGGACTGTAGAAAGTACCAGAAGGGGACAGAATCTGATATTAAGCGTAGGTGCCAACTTGTAGGTGTAGACATCAACTGTGCCTAAACTCCCATGACCATCCAAGGGGACTTAATGCATTTTCCTACATATAAGAGCCTACAGTGATTTGAGATGTCCTATGACATCTGAAACTACTGCACAGATTTGCTAGATATGATATAGGACTTAAGTCCACCTTGCTTCTTGGTGTTTTGATGCTAGGCAAGTTGCCCTTGTGTATCTCACATGGCACTAGATAATGTTTAGGCAACTGAATTAAACCCTGAGGCTTTAATCAATACAGTCAGAGAAGTATGGAGAATGATGTAGCACATGACATGGATGTGTGTCCTTTATGGTGAGCTGTGCCATTCTTTTGGCTCCATCAAGCTGAATAAAAATATGTGTTCGGTGCTATTTGAGATGCCCTTCAATAACAAGACATCTCTGTCAGGTGCAGAGAGCTTGCAGGAGAACAGCACCCTTTTAAAGAAGCAATGGCCTGATGGCATACCTAATAGCATCTAAAAGGACACTGCATGCTACTGTTTACTCAGCAATATCTTTTCCTAGATCTTCATTGACTACATGGGAAGCTTAGACATCCAACTTATATTGAAAGACCTACATATGGGTATTTTATCCTAAGCAAAATCTTAAACTTCTGGTCTGAAAACTAGTGTTCATAGGAAAAGGATTTTATGGGGTGAGTTAGGGGTCTATTCCCTTTACAGTTTAGCCTCTTACATACCACCAATCATCAAATAGGACAGTTTTTCTCAAGATAGCATTGTATTTCTTATAAAAAAGCCAACCCTTTTTTATTGAAATAATGCTGCAGAGTTTCATGGCAACTCTACTTTCAGTTCCTGATGAATATATTCTTCTCCATAGACGGGTATATACAGACCCTATTAATTTTCCCATGAAGCTTATTGAGAGAAACCATTTTACAGAAAAGTTCTGACCAGCTCTCCTTGCCATGCTCCTGGGAGGGTGTATTTTTTTAGCCTCACTTTATGTAATGAGCATAAAAAGGCTGAGAGATATCTTCTACTTTATCTTATATTTTTATCATTAACTCCCCTTGCTCTAATTTTGGTGGACTTTATTTCTCTGCAAGTTGAAGGCGAAAAAATTCTAAGAAAGTTGGATAATTTCCCTTTGCTGAGGAAACTAAATTTCAAGTCAAGGAGAAAATCTGATTTTACGTTTAACTCAGACATGACAGAGAGAAGGTTTAATGGCAAAGCATTTAAATGTGTTTCCTGAAAGTCAAATTTAGTTGCCTGATTTTTCAGACTGAGTTCCCACTGAAGTTCTTTCATTTTCAATATGATCCACACCTATGAAATTAGTTTCTTTCATTGTAACACTTTCATTTGGGTTTAAAAGACTAAAATTAAACATGGTGGTTTCATAATGGAGTCTTCTGGGTATTCTCAGCTTTGTAGTGCATCTCATTGCAGCTCCTATAAGCTAGTCACTTTATTGTTTTAAAAGGCAAGGCTAAAATCTCTGATTCTGGTACTGTGCGTGAAGAACTGCAGAAAGAAGGCAACGGGTATCAGGCCAGCATATTACAAATCCCTGTGCTTAAGGACATCCAGACCTGCCTGCAATTCTGCCCAGCACTATGATGCAATTATGTCTGCTCATGTTTTAATGATGGCCTTACTTAAAAGTGAAAAGATCCAAGTGTGCCTGAAGGCTTGGGCTCTCATTTGGCAACTACCTCAAGGACTCCTCCATACCCCAGGCTGGTGAAACTCCCGACATGCGGCAAAAAAACCAGGTTCCCTCTCAGTAGGGGGGGAAGAGGCCATCTGCACTGAATGTTTACATCCTCATTTAAAATAAATAAGCACTTTAAAACAATAATAATGAAGAAAAAACAATCTTGAACTTATTGGTCTGACTTTCTCAGAACTTTGAATGCGAAAACCACTTCATGATTAACCAGATTTAACAAAACATGGCAGATGATAAATAATAAGATCTGATAAGACCTTTGATGGCTGTAAAGGAAAAGGAAAAATATTTGAATCTCTTCACTGGTACAAGTAACGTCCTAAGTTAGAAGTACCTATATCGACATTGAGATGTTTCTGTTGATTTCAGGGTCTGTCCTGCAAAAGTTGCCTGGAGAATTAAATTGTGAAAACCTTCAGAAGGTCAGTAGGCCTAAACGTGAAACAAGTTAGACCGATAATCAAGATAACCATTGGAACATCACCAGTATATATTACAGGGATGAGTAGTCTATAGAATCAGAGTGGCGAACACATAGAAAAATTGGTTTGCAAAGTAGGCCCTTATACTTGTTTTCCATTCATAACCAAACAAGTGTATTAAGGACATGTTCTCTTAAGCAGACGGACCTCCTTTTACTATGTATAAAAGCAATGGAGAAAGTAAGAAAAGAGTTCTAGAGCTGATGTCCCATATTTCAAAATATTCTGTTTCATCTCTGCATATTTTAGACCTAGGGACTGATTTTCCACACTAGGAGAATTTCCCAGGGAATATACCTGAAATATCCAAGACTGTGGCTATGGAGTGTTTCTGAGCTACAAAGCAAAGATTAAGTCATGGTACTGTGGTGCACATGGCACTCACAGAAGCCTTTGGATGTTTGCCAAGAAATTCCAGCATAGCACATTATATCCTCCAAACAAAACACTAGATAATCCTGTGACTTGCTGATTTTAAAGAGAAAATGGTGTACAAGCTTCTGTGTAAGTGAGGATAAAAAGTGACCTTGCTGCCCATTACTACCAGTGGAGACAAAAACACCAGTGGGACCACAGATCCAAGATGACTGGATATTTTTGAAAAAGCATGAGCCTGTTCCTCACACGGCTGTCAACTCCTTCATCTCCTTTACCTTAGTCAACAGTCACATCTCTGCCCTACGGGAAGGCAGAGAAATGAATGTGATTCATCCAACTTGCTACCATGCATAGACTTTTTTTGAGTGAGGCAGCTAATGTAGCTGAGAAGCCCCATTGACAAGAAGTAAGAATTATAAACATGTTGATGACAAGGGACAATGCAATTTTTGTAACCCAGGAATCTGGAAATGAAGGGATGGCATTCCTTTTTTTTTTTTTTTTTTTTTTTGGGGGGGGGAAACACAGGAATTCCTTAAATGTTTTAAGTGTTACAATAAAAAACAAATCAAGCCCCTCTCCCCCATTTTTTCCATTTTTGATGAAGGTATATTTACCTTTTCGTTGATAATCATGGAACCTATTTGTTAGTGAAGAGGATAAGGAAAACAGCTTCTGATCTGTTCTCTTGACTCCATAAATTGTGACTTTAAGGGAGTATGGTGTCATAAGACTCATGATAAAAATCCTTGGCAATATTAGGAATTCACACCCTTTCAAAAGGTTTTTAGTCATCAGCAGTGCAGGAGAAGGTGATCAAAACCCCGCTATGGAAAGATCAAAGAAGGAATCCCTGGGACAGAGACTGAGGAAAAAATCCCAAAGGAAGAAATTGTAATGCCTTTGGTAAATAAAGAGCCAAGGAAAAGAAAGAAAAAAAAAAAAAAGAAAAAAAAAGAAAGGAACAATTTATTGATTGCCAGTACCTCAGCACTGGGAACCAGTGTTGTCCCTCTCAGCTAGCTGAATCTAAAGATGGATTGAGAGAGATAACGGAAACCAGGGAACTCTAGAGGGCACCAGAGGTGTTTCGCCATGAAATTCATAGTGCACCAGGCTTCTTCCAGTTCGTGTATCCAAACAGAACTCTGCTGCTGCTAATCAAGACGACCGGACTTAAGACAGCAGCTGCTCTACCTCCTGATAATTAAAGAAGCGTAACAAAGAGACAATATATAAGGGGGGTAAGCACATTTGTAAAGGCAACCCACCAGTAAGGCTTTGGGATTGGTTCTTTGTTACAATTTAAAAAACATGTTGAGCTTCAAATCCCATTTTTTTCTCCTTTTTACCCTTCAGAAAGAAGGATGTTACTTTTACGCTGCTCCCAGAGTCTGAGCCTCTGGTTTCTTGCCTGTCGCTTTTCGTGTCACCTTGTCAGTGTGATGCCAAGGCACTCACAGGAGGCTGACAGCTCCAGGCTCAGAGACCTGCTAAACGACAAAACTCTTGTCTCAAACAGTTTCATACGAAGGGTGTTTCATATCAGCTGGGTGGCTAGGCAAAATACAGAATAATTTGTGAGGATGATGATTGCTTTCATTATCTAGCTTAGGTATTCCGGGCCTATTATTTTTTGTCTGTTTTTATAAGATTTCTGCGCTGATAGAAGTGTCACTTGCAAGAAAGTAGTTTTCCCTTTGCTCAGTTTTGCTGTCTTTATCTTTCATATATAAGACAGATGATCTGGATGTGATTCCATATCTTGATGAATTGTAACTGTGAATTTAAAGGATCATATCCAGCTTCTGTAATCAGTGAGTATTCATCTTTCCCTATATGATGGATGACATTAATAGGATATCTGAACTTTCCAGACACTACAGATTCTTACTGACACAAGTGTCCCAAAGGTAGACGTAGAAGGTATGTCCATACCCAGTTTTACAAATGAAGAAAATGAGACTAAGAAGCTGACTGATGAGTTCAGGCAGTCTGTATGTGTAAATCAAGAAACACACACAGATTTCTTGAGTATAATCTCAGCAAGTCTTCTACTTGCAAGTTTTTGTCATGTGTTTTGGTTTCCCAGTACAGGATGTAGGTAATTCTTCGTGGGTTTTCTGGTAATCCCAGTTCTCATGAGATTTTTGGGGAGCTAAAAAAGACTTCTGACAAAAATTTAAAAAAAATCAAAGCTGTCCTGGTGCAAGGGCAGGTTATGAAGGCAAAGACAAGAAGGCACATGTCAGTGTGACTTTCAGGTTCCTGGCTGAATCTGTAGGAAACTCAGATATAACAGTAGAATGGAAGAGAGAAGTAGATACACACACACACACTCAACAGGAGAAAGGTAGGGTCTAAAATAAAGAAAAATACTGATTTAGTGTTTTGGACATTTGGTCCAATTGGAGGAATGTCCTAAATTTTGATCCTTAGACTGAAGGCTTCTTTGGCACTTTATCAACAAACTTAAATGTGAAATGAGTAAAGCAGAATCCTAGACCCAGAACTCTAGCTTTGGTTTAGTGCAGAAGCCACTACCTTAAATAACAATGGGCTCTCATTCTCAGTCCAGCCTTAAATTTTCCTCTACAAAAGAGAACAGCTTCAAGAGCAGGAATGGAAAGTGAACATGCAGGTTCACTCAGGCCACCAGAGATGCTATTGGACACTTAGAGTATCTGTAAGGTTGGTAGATGTGATGCAGGACTCACAAAAGTCCTTTGAACTGAAGGAGTGGCATATGAGACATGATGTCTTTTTACACCTAAGATGACCCTAGATCCCTAGATTCACCAGACAGGTGAATCACCCTAAGGTTCTTAAACTGCAGCTAAGGGATGCCTTTAGTCACTTATACCTGCATTAGATAAGTGAGAAGTGCCCAGGTACTTCTGACCATGAGTGACATTGCATAGCCTGGCTTCATCTCCGTTATTCAAGCATTTTAACCTGAAAAGTATTGGTGGTATCTAAGATTCCAACTGAGAACATAATTTTGATTGAGATAAGCGTGACTTGTACCTAGGAATTGTTTGGGATAGAAAGAGTTGGTCTAGACCAAACACACACAAGGAACCACGGTAGCAATCAAACATTACAGACAATTGTGTTCCAGAGTTCAGGACCATACCCATACAGTTTATTAGATTAGTTTTCATATATCTCTTGGGGAGTCTTAATTTCTACATGTCTCCATGCCTTCTCTAAAATGTGACAGAAACGTTCTCTTCTTCACAGCAGAGATCTATACAACTAATAATGTTTGCTTCATCTGGTCTGGTTGCCTGCTCTGAAGAGGGTTGGATGTACTAAAAGTCTGGGAAGTGCAAAAATCCTGGAGAGGTGAGTGATACGCAAGTTAATCCCAACCATTTCCCATACTGACATGCTTCAGATCTACCTGCATGTCATTAACGTGAGAAGGATGGGGCCTGATGATTGTGGTGGTTAACATTGTTCCAGATCCAGCAGAAGAACCTGTTGGTCTGCGATGTCACCATTCAGCTCTGCTGAGTTAGTGGCAGGATTATGGGTGTTGGGGGTTATTCAAGGCTTCACCATTTCCTGTCAAAACTACCTGCACCATACAGGCTCGGAGTGTGTGTCTCAGAGGTCTTGTGTCTCCAGGCAGGTTTGTTTTCATCTGCTGTTGGTCAGGACTGTCCTGATTCACAATTTTCAGGCTTTTCTAAAGTGAATTATTCTCAAAGCCTTATATAATTTTTTGTTTACGTCCATCTTCCTTCCTTCCTTCCTTCCTTCCTTCCTTCCTTCCTTCCTTCCTTCCTTCCTTCCTTCCTTCCTTCCTTCCTTCCTTCCTTCCTTCCTTCCTTCCTTCCTTCCTTCCTTCCTCCTTCCCTCCCTCCCTCCCTCCCTCTTCCTTTCTTGATTCTTATTCCATTTTTAAAGCAAAAGGTGAGAGAAATAAGTTCCTCTCATCAAATCTTTAAAAATTTTTGGGATCATTTCTAGTACTTGACCTTGCTCTCTACTGTAGTAGACTCATAAATGCATTTACACAGATCAGCCTTTAGAGGACAACAAAGAGACACTAGTGTATCTGGACAAAAGGTCTCAGCACTATAGTAGTGGAAATGAATTTTTCCAGGGTTTTCTTGTTTGCCCTGTGGCTTAATGCTCATTCTATCTTCAGAAACTGGTGACAGAAAGTGGTGGCTTTCAGGCCAGATACAACCTACAAGATTATTCCTCTTGCTCCTCTGCATTTACCATGAAGGGATCAAAGAAGAACTGAAAGACAATTTGTGTAGACCTAAAACATACTACTTCTTCTTGAATTCACATTTATGTAGATGTTTAGGAAACTGAGTGACCTGAACATTTAGCCTGTGAGGTCAATGGTTTATGATCCAGCCCTGACAAGGCTGATCTTCTCTAAATCTTAGTAGATTATTTATAGCACAGGTAAGGCACGTAACAGGGCTGTAATAAGGGCTGGTGCTTCCCTGAATTCCCAAGCTACATATATATTAGTGATACATATGTGCCACTGTGTCCAGGAGTAGGTTGGAACAGAGCTAGTTAGATTGAGCAAAAAAACCCGCAGGAATTCTGAAAAAAAGCAGCACAGGCAGCCAATACATGTCTGTGTCCTATTATTTACTAATACAAATATAACTTCTCTGTAGTAAGGTGATTGAAAATGTATTAAAAAGGGAGAAATCTTTAATAAAGCATACATACTACCCTGGCTCAGGCAGTGCACGACAGTTGTTGTTACGAGTGTTAGGGTCTACAGAATTGTCTATGGTCAAACAATATTGAGAAATCATCATGCAGCACTGAGTTTTCTGTATTCATATCAGACGGCCGTCTCAGAGAGCAGCTGCACAAACATGACTGTACCAGAGGTGCAGAAAAGCCTCTGGTTTTTGCGTATCTGGTAAAGTTGTGCAAAACTCAGCAGTTTTCAGGCTCACTGCAGCTCCTTTGAAGATTTCCTGTTTTACGCTTTGTATAAATTTCGAGTTTGCACTTTGAGCAAACCCAGCAATTCTGATCCCTTCGTGGGGACTATCCTGTACTTCAGGTTGGACACATGTTTACAGATCTTGATGAATTGGGACTCAGTGGAAAAAACTTCAGAGAGAAGTGTGAGCTTGAAGATTTAAAACAGACGAAATGGAAACACTGTTTCAGGCTGACCTGTGTCAGTCTGTGAACCCTAATCTTAATTATTAACATTAAACAAGTAATATCGTGAGCGAATGGAGCACATAACTACACTTATCAGCTGTAGGGTAATTTTTTCCTAAAGAAAACTCCTTTTTACCCCAAGGTAGTGGAGTCTGGATTCTGCTGTAGTTATCAGATACCATAACTCTTAAAAAAGTTTTTCATTATCTTAGAATTTATTCTAATAGTAGAGATTTGTGCTATTCCTCTGAATTTTTCTGGTCACAAAAAAATCTCTTTGACTTTCTGATATCATATGGCATAGGCCTATCTATCTATCTATCTATCTATCTATCTATCTAATCTATCTATCAATCAATCAAATACCAACCTTCCATCCTGTGATTTCTTTGCTGCATTGGTTATGGTTTACAAGGCAGAATTTCTGAACCTCTTGTTATATTAAATCTGTATGAAACTACGACATTTTCCGTGATGAAAAATCAGCTCATATTGGATAATCGTTGAAAAACATGTTATATCTATGCTAAAAATGTTCAAAAAACCTTGTCAGAGATACCAGTGAAAGCCTATGGTTTGTCGTTGCCAAACGTAATATTTTGGCTCCATCTACATCTAGAGATTTATACAGCATAGAGACAGAGAATTTATTGTGAGAAAGCCCACAGTTCTGAAATACAGATAGAAATGAAGATTACATTTTCACTATTGAAAAAGCATGTTATAAAATTCATGATGACTATATGGAGCAATTCCTTCAGATTTATGTCTCCTCTGCAAGACCTATTTGTAGAGCACCAACAGCTCTTGGTCATTTTGGTCATAAATAACATTAATTTAATGCGTATAGTCAGTACCAGGCACTTATTAAGACAGTGCAATTTTAGAGTCTGACTATTGTAGATGTCATCAGAGAGTTTGACAATGACTTTGGTATGAAGGTCAGATCCATCTCTGGCCTACAGTTGCAAAGCTCTTTATTGATACAGATACACAATAATTGTGTTCAATTCACTGTAATAAATAAGGACAACCTGCTCTTTTGGAAATCTGATCTTAGATTTGATGTGGAGACACTGCACTTTGAATATTTAAATTCTTAATGTTAGGCTTTATGTTAGACATATGTTTTCAACATCTTTTTCTGAAATAATTCCCAACCAATGTATGATGACAAGAAGCTATTTGTGCTTCTGACCACTAGAAGGCTGTGCTATGCCTCAGACACCAGTGAGCGTATAGCTCCTGGGTTACAGGACTTTCCCTGTGTGTTGGGGTACCAAGAATTTCTTCCTCTTTTCTCATCCCCAACTGATGAGGTGTAAACTTTCTGTGACAGAGTTTTTTTCAATCTGAGGCTCATCCCTCAGAGAAAGACAGAGAAAGCAAGTGATGGGTCAGAAGCAGTCTGTGTTGAAAACTTGACTCAGAAAATAGTTGATGCTCCTGGAAAACATGATGAATTACATTCTGACATCTTCTCTGAGATGGACTAAAGTGCCTTCTGTGATACTTAATCTCAAGAAAGAGTAGTGGTAGGAGGGGTTCAGATGACCTAGCTGCGAAGGCTGCAGATTTAGGGGATGGGAATAACGATTTCTTTGCCTACACTGGATTTACAACGAAAGTGTCTAGTGTGTACTGGTTGGGTAAACTCCCATTCAGCTGGAGATCTAGATCAGACTGTTCAATCAATGGAGTTTAGAGAGAAATTCACATCACACTAATGTAGGTGTCGATGTTAGGCCTGCTTAACTGTAATGCAGATTTCACAGGCTATACAGACGAGACCCCTGGAGACTACAACAGAAGCTAGAACCTGGCTGAAATAGGGGCACCTACATGTAGATGAGCAGAGTTAGAAGTCTGGGTCAGAAGCTCAATCTGACCTCAACTTCTCTACAACAGATGGAAAAGGAATGTGGTCTCAGCTCAGCTTCTGGGTCTGGCACTACTCATCATTCCCCAAGCACAATCAGAGAAGGGTGGCTGATTTAATCCCCAGGAAGTGTGTGTGTAGGATCAAGACCTATGGCTTTCTAGGTGCCCATCTTCAGTCCAACACTTATTGCCTACAGCAGGCATGAAAAAAGTATTGAATGATCCAGGAGCTGCCTACAGAAGCTTTGTACTCCAACCTACTGAAGTGCAGCAGAGAAAGAAGGATGGGAACTGGTTGACAGTTTTGTAACTGAAACCTTCAGCATTTTATCCTGGCTTCTATTTATTTATTTATTTATTTTAAACACAGGAATCCTTGGGGATTAGCTATCTTGTATCACATTTACTTTGTGTGCATGTAATGGGGAATTATCTATTTTTCCACAAGCCTAGGTAGTCCATTAAAATCCCTCTATGAGTACCCTGTATAAATAAGTATGTCTCCCTTGGTGTGCAAGTGCAGTTAGGTATTTTGGAGTTAGTCTGTGTAAAGTAAAGTATACATAGATGTAAATGGTATGTGTACGTGTGTGTACATCACTGCATGAGAACAGAAGTGGAGTTGTCTAGGTGTGCTCACATATGCATAGCATGCACACAGATATGTGTAAGGATAAACAGAAACCCGTGCATCTGTGAGCCAAGCATTATCTTTGCCTCTCCTCACCCCTCAACAGATAGATAGAAGAAGTGGGATGGGGGGTATTTTGAATTCCATTTAAAGTCTGAGGGACTAAACGTTAGTCTGAGGGACTAAACATATCACACCAGCTGGCTGCTGGGTGCCTCATGCTCTATCAGAATCTTAATAGCTAAAAGATCTCAGGGCACAAAAGTTGTCTGTCCAGCCAATGAATGAAGAACGGCTCATCTGGCTGTGCTAAAGAATATGCAACATCATTCTAAGGCTTGATAGGCCTAACAAACCTATTTGGTGTTACAGTCTATAAACCGCTTTCTGGAACAGTTCTTTACATGTTGATTTTTTCAGGTATCAGCTAACAGCTAGGAAAAAAAAAAAAATCTGCAGCCTCAGCTAATCATGTAGCCCCCTCAGTGGTCTGAGCAAAGACAGGAGCACCTCTAGGATGTTTCATCACATTTATCTTTGATAAATATCTTAGATGACCCCACTATTTCAAAGTGGCCCTCTGGAAGTTCCCATCTCACTCTGGACTATATCTAGCAGATAGCCTAAAGCAAAAACTTGAAATTGCACAGCAACTCCTGGGCTAATAAATCTTTCTGATCCCAAACCGTCTATACACTTTTATCCAAAACTTGGATAAAATTCTGATGAAGTTTGGACTTGACATGCATGTACCATGGGCCCTTGTCTTCATAACAGCTTCTTAGGATGTCTACACCAGTAAATTAAATATTGCTAGGGCATAGGCCCAGAAACTGAGTCTAAATATATTAGCCATCTCTGGCTTTTTAGTCTGAGCCTGCTTACATTCTCCCAGAGTTTTCAGCATGTTCAGGAATTAGTGCAGTAAGACTGTTCCAGCAGGTAATGTACTTTACAGCCAGTCTGCTGCAAAGAGTTAACAGTACGGTCACGGTAAGATGATGTCAAATGGTCTCAGTAGCACAGAGGAACTATTTAGTTAATTGGTAAGGATGTAGCCTGACTGTTCCTCCTTTTATTGTTACTTTGATTCATCTACACTGTCGTTTTGGCTCTGAA
Source organism: Athene noctua (assembly GCF_965140245.1). Classification (NCBI taxonomy): domain Eukaryota; kingdom Metazoa; phylum Chordata; class Aves; order Strigiformes; family Strigidae; genus Athene; species Athene noctua. The sequence goes on from NC_134037.1 coordinate 6,312,316, forward strand.
CTTGAGTTTCTACATTTCTGGACGATCCACTTTGTTGGCTGGCTTGTGATTTGGCTTACATCTAGAGTAAGAAAACTTTCTGGACAGATGGGGAGATTTGGCCAGTAGATGTAAAAAATTACTTAGTCTAAGTCAGACTGTGGTCCTGGAAGCAGGGTGAACGCAGCTAGCCTGAACTACAATGCTGGGCAAACATGCACTTTTAATAGGCACAGATGAGAGAGGGATTATGGACATTACAGTCTTCTAGGTAAGGGAACAAATACCATTACAACACCACAGGTAATCTTTACCAAAAATATTAATTTTTGTGAATTGTTCCTCTTTCAAAATCATACCTGAAATGTGTTAAATGTCTCTGGATGTCGAGGTCTAATATTGGAGTCGGCCTGGAGGATCCGAGGGGTGATCTGTCTTGACTTAGAAGGTCTTGGAATTCTTTACATATTTGTCTAAAAGGAAAGTGGAAATCTTTAAATGAGACATGTGTAATCCCTTCCATAAAGCTGATTCTCATAACACTGTCACCTTATCCTGAGTGATCTCCTTCATAGCAGAAATATTTGGCAGAGGCATTGTTAAAGAAATTAAAATCCAATTAATCTCCCTCTTGCTTCTCTGTCCCAAGTTCTCAGAGCCAGCAACATACAGAATCTCTTGAATGGGAATAATTCCCCTCTGGAACCATATTAACACTGACATTTTAAAATGTGATTTCTCCACTGAATTGGACTCAGTTTGGCAGTGTTAAGTCTGGCTTAGCTCACCTACATTAGAAGCAAGAGTTATGGTTAAATAAAATTGTGAACCAGCATTAGAACACGCCTGGGAACTTTGTGTGAATACACCACTACTTGTGCATTTGCTTGCGTGCACTGGTTTATCCCTAAGTAGAAGTCCTGGTCATTGTGGCCTTGCCTTCTTGATCCTCAACTCTTAAGACAGTTGAAACAATAGGAGTTTTTAAGGAAAATGCTAGTTTTGCTCTCCTACTTTCCATCTGTGTCCATATTCTGCTTCCTTACAGAGTCTAGAGCAGAACTGGTAGATCCTCAACTGAGACCTCTCCCACAGGTCTGACCAGAGTGAGAATTCATTCCAGCAGCTGTATTTAATTTTTTTCTTGAAACATTAATTAAGTTGTTTTATATTTCTACCATATATCAGGCAGCTTAAAGTAGATATCTACAGCAGCCCAGAGGACTTCCATCCAAAGTGTCTCTTTCTCTCTGGTGACTGTAGGAGGAGCTCAGTGACTCACTCAGCTGTCAGTGCCTACACAACAGACAGGCAAGTGAGACAAATCCCATCATCTCTACTTTTTCTTGATGATGGTTTCTTGGGAAACACACACTTTCTGTAGGTAAGACCTGGGACCCAGTTCAGCACCTTGCAACGGGAACTCAGGCTCTGTCTTGCCCAGTCTTCCACCTGAGTAATAACACTTCTTCGGAAAGGGTGAATGGTCCTGCTGTCTTCCCTCTCCATCTCACGCCTTCCCTGAGGCTTCTCATCACCTGGGGGTTAAAAATATCCCCTGGGATTCCTCTATGTAGGACCTAACTAAGAGAGACCTGAAAATAAGGCCTTCTCATTCTTGTGATACTGTTGTATTGGACCAATTTGCAAATTAATCTAGGAATATTCTACAAATGTCTTTTTTTTTTAAATGAAACCAAATCAGATCCATTTATTGTATGTCCTCAGAAGAGTACTATCTGGACCATGGATGAATAGAGACACCACTGACTTTCAATTGGTTTATGATACAGTTAATTAAAAAAGGAGAGGTGTCTGGATCTGTCTCTCAGGACTTCTCTATTTCACAGTTTTGGAAATACAGGCACCTAATGTGGGGTCAGAAGGGCACGATGCCCACTAGACTATCAGGGTGCTCTGTGGGGTTGCCTGATACTAGCCTGACACTCAGTTGCATTGACTTAATACTAGTCAGAGTGACTACATGTAACCTAGTAGACAGTGCCACCTAGTAAAGTGTACAGTGCCAGGGGCCATACTCATACCCTCATGAAAATAGTTATGTTCTAGCTTCTTAAACAGGTGGCTTCCTGAGAACAGACCCTAGTGTGAGCTATCCCCCAAGACATGCCCAGAAGATATTTGAGAACGTTCAAGGACCCATTCTAACATTTTAATAATATGAACAATGGCAATCTGATGACTGAGTGTGTGCATGGTTTACTTTGTTAGCATAGATGCAATCACTGTGCCTGGGGCCAGCTTCTAACACTAAAGAGCATCTCTGTGGTCCCTAATTCCTGTTGGAAGACTCGTTGCATATCAGGTCCTAGATAAAGTTCAAGTTCTTCATTATCACCTTGTAAATCTTGCCCTTTGGGACAGGAGCATAATGGAAAATAAGTGGGTAAACTCAGTTTCTTGGTCTTTAGAAGCTCCTCCACTGCTGACTTACAAACAAGGAAACTATACTAACCTGGTTTTACTCTTCATTATATCACTGTTCTGCATGTTGTGGACATAGACTTTGGATATCACAGCTCTCTCTTGACTAAGAGAAGAGGCAACACAGAAAACTACTTCCTGCTGTGCTTCTGGCCTTCATCCAAGCCTGATTTCTGTAATGCTTGTCATCTGTATGGACCTAGACACTGACTGCTTGAAAAGACAGCATCGTCTTAGCCTTTCAGGCAAAGAGAGGTATTCAGCAGAAATGTATGTAAATGCAGCATACAGTTTTAATGAATCAGGTCCTTAGAGGAAAAACAGTCTCTTTCAACAACTGAAAACAGTCAGTCATTTTGGCTTCTAAACAATCTACTATCCCCAGTCGGCCCTGTCAGCATTGCTCTTCTCTCCTTCCTCCAACCTCTACTTTCTACCTGTTGAAAAAGTTCATCTTAAAAGTTCTTACATTTTGACAAAGGAAAGTGTCAGAACCAAGTGTGCAATTAAGTTCCCTTCTATCTTCACATGTCAAAAGTCTTTACTGAATGTTGGCAGATTGAAAGAAAAGAAAAAACTTTTTTATTATACATGAAAACCTGTAAAAGACAGTAACCTACTTTTTTCAAGGAGATTTCTAGGCAAAGTGGTGTCTCAGAGCCTCCACTACCGATAAAACATAACCTGGGGTAGTGACAGGGAGAGAGGCTGACAGTTATTTGCTGAGTTGGACTGTGGCTTTGAAAAAGCAAAGATGGTTAAGCTATCTCAAGGGCCACAGATGAATAAAAAAAGTCCTGGTCACTTCTGCAAGGAAGGCACCTAATGATTTGTGATAGAGGGTCAAATGTTCCGGTATATGATCAGAAAAAGGTAAAAAATTCTGTACTGGATCAGAACAAGAACCCATCTAGTCCATGATCTTATCCCCAGCAGTGGCCAAAGCAAATGCCTTGTGATGAGTACAAAAGTGGGGCAAATGTGTGCCCATGAGTCTGATATATTCCAAGTGTGGCAGAGTTGCCAGGCACCCAAAGACTAACTATCAGAGGTGCTCAGCAGTGCCTGTACATCTGGCCTCAGAGACACTTTTTGGAAAAATAACAAATTGAGCACATAGTGTCATGGCCCAGATGTTGATTATTTTGTACTGGCTCTAAACAACCCCATAATAAAATTGTTATTCACATTATTCTGTTGTTGTCTTTGTAAATGTGTGTGCAGCTGTCCCCCCCCTCTCATGTGGGAGGCCTTGTGCTGCGATATGCGATACTCTGTGATGTTTCCTGTAGAACAGGGTGCTTCTCCATCAAGTGGAATTATTGATGTGGCCTTCAGCAGTTCTGCATCTGTCCTAGCCGCAACCTGATGTATTCTGTCCCCTGTTATAAAGCCATTCAGGCTCTCCCACACCTCTGCAAGGAGAACTGACCCATGCTTAAAGACCTACTAAAACCAGGTCCCAGCATTTTTTTTTTCTTATTTCTATGTGGATTGCATAGACATGTCCTGAAGCCTTTCTAAAGAGTCCAGGGTTAACAGCCCAGTGTCAGCATCCTTTGGCCAGAGCTACGACAATTCAGGTTTTTTTTTTTTTGAAGCATCTTACTCTGGAGTGCCCAGACAATCATCTACTCAGTCAAAGGAGGTGAGTGCAGAGAAAGAGTATCATAGGAGACTGACTTCTCTCACTGTTTACTGCTTTCTTATCCTTTCAGCTCTTAACCAAAGCTTGCTTCACTCTCATCCTGCCCTTGCTGTCACTTGTGTTCAGCACTGTATACCGCTACACAGCCCAATCACCTCTTCTTCCCATGATAATTGCCAGGTAAGACTCTGATTCTTTATTATCTAGACAATCATATTGTTAGAACAGGCCATGGCACGATCTCGTTGCATCAACTACTACTGTCTTGGGCAGATTCTGAGTTAGCAAACGTGACAAACCATTTCCAAGAGGTAATTTTCAAAGGTCATGTAGTTTAACACAAAGAATATGGTTTATTCCATGATAGAAATAGTCCTGATTTCATTCACTATATTACTATCAATATAGCCTCAGACCAGGTAAGGCTAAGCAGGGCAGTGACAACAGCGTTACCTTAAGCTCAGTGACCACTATGTATTAGAAGAGGGCTATTGGTATCTAAATCATCAGTCTTTAGCCTTCACTAGCCCATGGCCCACAGTTCTGTGTATGACATCTGAACTGCTTCCATTCAGGGTGAATGACTTGCTTGATTACAAGGTATAGATGCCCTTGATAACACTGGCAGCTCCTACTGGACATTGGAGACTTCTGCATTGTAGACATTAAGGGCTCTGTTTAGTCACCCTCACATAGGTATGTGGTACATAAGACATCCATGATAACTGGCAGATACCACACAGTAACAAAAAGAGACCTGTGTGCTTCTGGAGCAGCAGCTGGTAACCAAGCTGGATAACCCTGTTCATGTCAAATGGCAGTAGGTGCCTATGTTTGGGCAACTGAATTAAGCCACTGAACTTGGATGTCTGAAACCAGAATGGAATTTCACCCATATGTTAGGAAATGTGGAAATAATTAATTTTTTCCCCATTATTTTCCCTCAAGACCCCACATGTGGAAGATCTCACCAGTTCTGTCAAAGGCACATTTCTATGGGCTTCTGTCCCAGGGTGGACGGTGGCAACACACAGGCAATGGCACTCCAGTTCTTTCCATAGGCTTGACTGATTTTACCATCCTGGAGTTTCAGTGTTGGTTTTGGTGGAAGCATAACAACCCACCACTTTTTTTCTGGTGTCATAACTTCATAACTCACAAGTGCAAGAGGCAGGGCAGTTGTGAGATTATTGAAATTAGAAACCTAGAGCTTATATATGCCTAGTGAATAATTGAAACTACTGAAAAATTACTAGAGTACCTGCTATCAGACACATGGAAGCATGGCTGGGAAATACCATGCTGATATTAGAGTGTCATGGGTTTGTGTGTCCTGTAGCACCTGGACAGGACTGGTCCGTGAATCACTGTTTTCCTTCCAGGCAGGAGAGGGCAGTAGTAGCACGCATATTGACCCATCTGTCCCTCTTACAAGCACTGATTGCAGTAGGATATGACCTATCTTTGTATTATTGACAAACCTCTCTGATCAATTTGCTGGTGCTTTTAACTGATGGAAGAGAGAAAAAAATTAATTTTGTTCCTTACAAGAGCAAGATAACAGCCAACAAGCCCAAAGTTCGTGGGGGTTAGGAGTAATGCATGCCCACAACTCCCCATCTCAGTAGTAGAGTGAGCAAGTAAGTAGTGGGTGGTGAGAAAGGGTAGTGAGACTCTTGTGTGTCCTTCAGTGGGACAGCCTTTGGAGGTAGGATATTACTCACAGATTATTACAACTGATTGTAAAATGACCTCTCACTAGAGCCAGAAAAGAAGGGGGAAGATTTGTATCACTATGATTGAGTAACATTTTCGAGATGGAGCAAATCGTCCAGCTGGGGCAACTTGCAGTCTTAACTCATTTAGGTTGTGCTGCCCAGCAGTACAATCAGCTCTTACACAGTTGGGGGGCAGATGGTTAATAGCAATGGGGAGACACAACTTGCAGAGGGAAGTTGCCAGCTGGTTTATTCTTATGTCTCTGAAACCCCTTGGGCCCTTAAAACAAGTGTTGATATAGGTAAAAATAAGATCATGTTCCACTCCCATTATTCCTTTTAATCTACAAGGGACTTAAGAGAATGATGTGTGAGGTCTCTTATTATCTTCACAACCATCAAATGCCCCCTGAGCCACAGGGTGCTCTGCTTACCACCCCAGGGAAGGACCACAGGCTATATTCGTGGGATTCACAAGCCTGAGATGTTTCAGTGCATGCCACCTCTGGGTCACCTTAAGGGCAAAGAGCTCTGGATACAAGAGGGACACTAAGGCCAGGAATCCTGTTCCCCAAAACCAGACAAAGCAGAGGGACACTGGGATACAAATAACAATTGTGTTGCTGGTCAGTCTTCTCTCCTACTACAGGGTGGTTCCTCTCTGTTGGATATACCCCACCCTGGATGGTTTCCAAACGTTTCCAGCACTGGCATGGTGGTCTGAGACCTTGGGGTTTTGGCCTCAGCTTTCCTGCAGCCTCATCGTGTATCACTGCAGCAAGTGCAGGAAGAGTATGAATATGTTCAAGGCTACCCCATGCAGGCATGCCACACATCGAGTGTAGGTCTGTGTTGTTCCATGCAGACTATTTATTCCTGTTTCCTGAGGCTCAGGAAGGCTAATTCCTCCCTCATCAAGGCTAATTAACCTAGATGAAGTGTTACCCTAACATGATGTTACTGCTCCAGGGAGGTGAGTGGTTGTTTAGAGCAAAGTCAGGTGTCTCTGTGTGTCTTTAATGGCTTTAGCAAAGCTCTCCTGCTGGTGTACGTTGTTCCAGTGCCTTTGACTTCAGGGGAACTCTTGCAATTTCCATCCAGAGAGGATCTATCCCTCTGCAAACCAGCTCTCTCTCAGCAGACTGACAATAATTATCCCACAGTAACCAGTACTTCAGTAGAAGCTTAGATCTCCTGTTAACGCGTAAATGGGAGACAAAGCCAGTCTTTGTCCTATAGATCTTACCATGTAATAACGTCCCCTCCTCTCACCTAAACCAAAGCATCTGAGAAGCATGTGCCTCCTTAACTGCAGACAGCGAGAGCATAGCCACTAAAACCTCACTGCAGTAAATAAGGTTCCTCTCACAGCATCTCTAAAGAGGATTACTCTCACTTGCTGTCAGTGAGTACTGTTGTGATAGCAGTCACCGCAATCCCAGCTCCATACTCCCACTCCTCCCTCCCCCAGCCCCCAGATCCAAAATGGAGAAGTGACAGACAGATTTCTTTTTTAGTTCCCCTCCCTTCTTACTTTGTCGCTAGGATCATCTTTTTCCTTGCTGTCTGCTCTTTCTGTTCCATGTGCTGTCTGGCAATGTGCTCTCCTACCGCCTTGGCAGGGAACTCTGTTTCACAGGTGTAGCCGAAATCTCTGGCCAAATGTAATGCTTCCCCTGTGGGCAAACAAAATGGGTCAGTCAGTTTTTGGTGTTATTATTATTATTATTATTATTATTATTATTATTATTATCATGCTTACATAATTTCTTCCACTCTTAAAAAAACCAAAAACAACAACAAACAGAAAAACAACTGACCTACAAAAACAAATCACTTTTGTAGACATTTGTTACCAATCTTAGTTACAGATTTCAGCCCATTTGGCCTGCTCATGCTTAGTCATCAGATGGTGCCAGCCAGAAGATAGGGAGGTTATTCCTTTCATGAGAAAATACTAGTCAAGACACTTGGGTTTACCTCCCTCCTCTGCCACCAGTAAGCACAGGGCAGCTGCTCACGTTTTGTAAGTCCAGTTCGTCACTGATATTTAAAGCATGGAAATTAGTGGAAGGTCAGAGTACATCAGTCTGAAGAGCTGAGATCCAGCCTTTGGTGTTCACTTCTCTATCTCTAAAGGAAGAATAGCCTTCTACCCCAGGAGAGACCTGTGATGATAACATACATTTCAGCATCTTTGCTCAGGGGTTAAGCCAGCAGGCACAGTACAAGTGCCCCACACTAAAGATGAGCAGAATCCGAAGTAAAGCACAAGAAACAATCCTGTTTCCAAAAAGATTGCCATCAAAATTAACCAGACAAAACAAAAAGGGATGACAATGAAGAACATAATTATTGCTTTGTAGGTGGGGAAATCAAAGGGAGTGTGTGACTTGACTAGGCTTTGTGAGAAGTCTGTGACAGAGGCAGGCACTGGGCACCTCCGTACCTCACTGCAGAGGCTGAACACCATAACCCAAAGCCATGCTGGGTGCCAAATGCCTCTGGAAGAACATTCCCCTCTGTGCTAGCTTAGAGAATCCAGAATTTTATTTTAGGGTTTACTGAACACTCTATTCTGTATGCCGTGACTCTGACAACCTTGGTGTGGGATTTATCTGATCAAAAACAGATGGCCAGAGTGTGAACATCTGTGCCTAAGTTAGTCTTTCCCTGGTGGAAAATAGGCACTTCCAAATGACACTTGCTCTCATCTCATCGTAGAAGGTAGAAATAGGTCAGGTACCAGAAATATATGTTGAAGCACATCTGCATGAGTGACTGAGAGATGTGCTCCAAAATAGTTTTGGGGTTAGGTTGTTGTGGGGCGTTTTATTTTATTTCTCTTTTTCTGAGTTGTGTGTTTGATTGCCATCATGAGAGGCAGCATTGGACCCTGGGTCTTTGGAGACCAGGCCGATGCTCCAGGTGAACAGGTAGGAGGGATGCAGGACCTGTAACACTCCCCTTTGGGAACATGTGAAGTGGAATCCCTCTGATTAAATCTCAATATTGACATCTGACCTAATACTTTCAAGGCCTCGGAGACAAGCTGGCACTTGAAGCATGTATCATCCCATGCTAAAGTAGGAGGAAAAAGGGGATCAGAGGAATTATAGAAAAGTCCAGGTTAGAAGGGAACTCATCACCTTCTGTTGAAAGCATGGCCTTAGATTAAGTCAATCATGGACTTTTCAAGCTCAGTCTCAAATATTTCCAACCATGGAGATTTCACAGCTTTTCTGAGCAACCTAATCAAATGTTTAATTATTAATTTAATTAAATTGTTAATCACCCAGAAGTCCCTCTTGACTGCAGTGAGATGAGAGAGGACATGGTAGAGATGAGGAGACGAATCCCATCCCCAGCAAGACTGGATCTGCTCTGCACAGACCTGAACAAGCCAAGGAAGATGAGAACTTCCATGGAAGCAGCAGCCCTGTGCCGGGGGCAGCAGGAGGTATAAGGAAGCATGTGAACTGACCTCTCTTCCTGACCTCACTCTCCACCTTTTCAGAATTTATTATCTCTTCTATCACTGGAGTTTTTACCAGAAAAATACCTTTTGTTTCCACAAGCAAATACTTTGTTGTGTGTTTATCTGACCTAACTGGATTCAGGTACTAGTAAAATACATGCACTACTCCCAGGGAATTTGAACTGAAAGCTGATGTACTCTGTGAATGCACATTAGAACTATGCAGGGGGTAGGTGTTCTAAATTACAACATCAAATTGTAAATAAAAATACAAATCTGGACATGAGAACACTCTGCTGTGTTGTCTCATATCTCATTGTTGAGCAAAGATGTCATTTTGAGCCTGAACCACATGATGATTCCATATTTAGAAGTGGATTGTGAAACACTTCTATACGTATTATTTGTTGTTAATCTCAGTGGATAGTGGTGCCTTGTATTACTGTTCAGTAAGAAATGTTTGCTTGGTGGGGGAAAGTAGTTTGTACAAAATGTCGTAAAAGATGTTCTTTCTTTTTCTACATCATCATTTGGACAAACATTTATTTCAGGAGAGAATGTAGAAATGTTGGAAATGTGGGTGAACTGACCTCTTTTCTTTTACCTTAGATTTGCCGCCTTCTGCCCAGTTATTATTTAAATCAGGGAGGAATCACACTAAAAGCAGAAACCATCCCTAAAATCCCTGGCTTTTACGGCCAGTTGCCTTGTTTCAATCTAAAATGAAATTTTCCCGTGTGCAATATCTCCACCTCTTTCCTCCTGCAGAGACAAAGAATGGGTGCTGGGAATCGCTGACTCTTTCTCTTTAAATCCAGTACACGGCTTTGCAGCTATAGGCAGCGCTGCCTTTCCTAGATAATTTGACAATTGACCAGAGAGCTTTGCATGATGGAAAAGGACAGTTGTTGAAGCTGAATTGTCAGAGACAGCTCTGGAAAGCCTCAGTGGAGAGACCAGCCGTGTACCTTGACAGGTTTTTGTGGGCAGGTGCAAGGAGCAGCGTGAGTGTCTCCTGGGTCTAGCAAGAGTGAGAGATGCTCCTATGCAGAGTGAAGGCAGAAGCTGCGTCCCAGGGGAGGGACTCTCGGCATCTAAACCTCCTACTCTCTCCTCGGCTTTGCCTCCTCCGGATGCTCTACCCAGCAGAAACGCTACCCAGGGGGAGGAGGGACAGGCGGGAGGTGGAAGGAAAGTTTTTTTCTATTTATAGGGTGAGAAGGGAGGAGGAACAAGTGGAAGGATATTTAAACAAAGGCTGGTGGGGGAGAAGTGTGACAGTTGATAGCAGGGTGAAAAAAGTAACCGCTGACCTATTTTTCTCAAGAATTTTGTTCCCCAAATGATGAATGCCATCAATTTGTGTCTAGAAAATTTAGTGTCTCAATTAGGTTTGACAGGAAAACAAATTCCAGATTTTTTTGTAAGTGATTTTTCTGTTTTGTTTTGGGTTTTGTTTTTGTAAAAAACCCGATGGTTTTAAAATCACTCATGCATTGCTTTTACCTGCATCTGCAATGACATTTGTCCTATGTCTCTGTCTTATAAGTAACCTGACCAAACAGAAGGGGTCTTCTCACATACTTTCTTACTCCTACTGGGGAGGCTTTTGCCTTCTTTGAGCCAGCAGTAAGGTTTAGCTTTGGCAATGCTAGTATTTAATGAGGGAGCCTTTATTGTATTAGCTAAAATGTAGGAATTTCCCTTTTAGAGCTGAAAAATGACCTTTCCCTTCATCTAATCTAGGCACTAGAGGGCATCCCTCACCTACAGGTTGCACAAAGGTTTGTCCCATACTGCTGTGGAGAAGACTTGCAGTGCTCGAGTTCATTCTCCCAGTCTGTCTTTCCACCCATTCTGCTAATTTATGTGGATGACAACGTAAAGAACAGAACTGATCTGTCAAGCAGTTCCTACTTTGATCCTCAGAAGTCTCTACCAAAGACACTAAAGATGCAACCCGACCAAAACAAGAATAAGAATAAACACCCAGCTGCCATGCTGAACCCCAGAAGAAATAAATTTGCAGAAAACAAGAGGCCACAAAATCTTTTTCACAAAGTCTGGATCTTCACATGACCACCAGAGCCTAGAAATTCATTGCAGTTCCTCTGTTGACCTTACTGCTTTGGGGAGCAGCACTCCACAAAGCTCAATGATTTTAGTCTGTGTTAGAGGAAGAAAAGTCATAATCATGCCAGAGATTTTTGAGATGGCTTTAGCCAATATACCTAATCACCATACAACTAAGTTTGCCTTTTCTTACCTCAAACAGATATTGAAGAGGTTGGGCACATTCCTACCTTACAGAGATGTTAAAGGCCTCGATACATGGAAGACTGTGAGGACCTTTAGTAATAATAAACTTGGAACTATCTAAAATAATCGAGTGTCACAGTCCTGGGTACTTATAAGAAGTCCACACAGTGTATCTGATATTTAGGAATTTAATAAGAGTAACAAATTATGATGTCAATTTGTGTATTGATATCACACAGAAAAAGCCAGTGTCATTTTCTTCACGTCTTCTAAAACCTGGAAGAAGCCTGTGTCTTTCCATTTCTGACTCCTCCAGCAGCAGGAGCCATTGAGGGATGGGTTTTCTTGCAGAAACCATGTGACAAGTTAGTACCTCTTGAAAGTAATATCCTCATGTACGAAGGGAGGACAGCTTATACCACAAAGAATTCAATGAGCACCACCAAGTTTGACTGAGGACTGGTTGCATAGACAGAAAATGAGCTACATTTTGTTTTCTGTTGGAATGTTAGTGCACTCAGTGGTGCCTTTCCTGAAAACTCCCGTTGACAAAATTAATGATTGCCATGTCTAGACAAACAGGTCTCTGTCAAAGTGAGCTCAGTCTCCTCTACATATCTTTAGGACTCACGGTAAGCAAGAATAAAAGCAATGCCGTAGGCTTGATAATAGGTTTGCTATTGGCTTTAAGTAAAGACAGGGAGGCAAGTACAGCTCCATCCCAAGATAAAAAAGGAATTTAATTCTGATTTACAATAAAAGTACTTTGCTGTCAATCCAAGGCCAGCAGCTGAAAGAGGGTTCCCTCTCTCTCAATCTCTTCTAATGATGAGTAGCTGGACACATAGCTCTGTTTATTCTTCCCTGCTAGGATCCAAGATGCATGAAGGACTGTGAGGGTAGGAACAGCCCTTATTCTTCTAAACTGGGAAAGAAAAATCCCTTTTCTAAGACTATAACACCATTACTGGTTTCTCTTTATTGCCATCAGGTGTGATAGGGACACACTTGTGTTTCAGAGCAGCCTCACTGTAGTTCTGCATGCTCAGTGCCCTTTGAGAACCTTAGACCCTCCTCTTGGTTGGTGAAAAACATCCACTGTTGTGGATTCAGCACTATTTCTCCATCCTTTGTGATATTAAAAACCTGTCTCGAGCAACCTCTTCTAATTGACCCTGCTTTAAGCAGGAGGGTTGGACTAGAAGACCACCAGAGGTCCCTTCCAGCTTCGACCTTTCTGTAATTCTGTGATTCTGAGGTAATATGCGCTGAGATCTCAGCCTATGTGCCTAGATCTGCATGGACCTTTTGGGTTATGATCCTAGAAGGTGCTGACCTTTAGGATGAGCTGAGTGTTCTCAACATTAAGGAGGAGGGACCTGAAATTCCCAGAGCTGCTACTCACAACCAGACAACAAACTGAGTACTTAGTGGAGTCACCCAGCACAGAAGCGATTCAGGTAGAGTTTCTTCCCTTTGCCTGAGGGGTTTGAACCTGCCTCTCCCAGCTGAAAGTCTGGAGAGCCCAGCAGTCTTTGGTGAATGATATTTAAACAACAACTAAAGGCCAGGAAAGTATCTCCTGGGCCTGTCTAGAGTTTATCTGAAAACAGATTTCATTCATTTATGGGGGGTGGGGGGGGGTGGGGGGGACACACAGTCTTGTCTAAATATTATGCCTTCTTACGGGGGAAAAAAAATTGCATTTTTGGATCAGCTCCAGGAAATTCACAAGTTTAAAAAAAAGGAGGATAAACAAACCTACTTATAGAGTTGGTATAAGACATTCATCTTTCTCACAAGAACACTTGGATCATCGATTTGTAAGTCAGATCTCAGCACAGAAAACGCAGATCAATGCTGAGGAAACTGCAGGACCAAACCACTTGCTGGGAGCCAAGACATCTCAAGAGTGAACTTCCATTTTGCCACTCATTCTGTCTGTGGCTTTAGGCAAGTCAGCTCTCCTCTTTGTACAAAATACAGATTACGGTGTTTAACACTGTGGCTGAAAAATGTATACAGGGAAACATTTTAGTTATGTTTATGTTGTATTGTAATATTATAAACTCTACCTTCTACCAAGGAAGTCAAGAGTGTGACATTTGCTGCTTTTCTTCTTCCTGCAGGCAAATTCAGTCCCAGTCTGTCTAATTTTTCTCGCAAGCAGCGTCCTCCGTTCTTGGATTTTGCTCTATCATGAGAGAACAGTAGGAGAGATAAACTTATCTTTATTCTGCACTTTTTTTTTTTTCCTGTGTTAATATAAGTCTAGAAACTGTACACACCTTATTGACAAATGTGCGGGGTAATGCCTACACTAACGACATGAATGGAAAACCTGCCAGAGCTGTATTTTTAACGTCCTGCTCACTCTGTGAGCCTTTCATGTTGGTTCTTGGACAGAGTTAGACATTTTAATGCCTGTCACGGGGTCATCAGATCTTCAGTCAGCTTTACACCAAGTGGAACCCATCATCCTGATTTGGGCAGAGCCTGATATTGCAATGTCTGAATATAAATATTGACAGTGCTGTTGCTTATATCTGATTTAACCACTGCAGGCTCCAAAGACAGTAGAAAGAGAAACGTGCACTTCTAGAAAGATGTTAAACAGATACCTGGAATGAGGGGACTTTATACATCTCTCTCACCTGATTAAAAAAGGAAGCCAGATGGCTACTGAAATGTAGATGTCTATGTGGAACCCAGCTCTAGCTATCCCTCTATAATTTATGTAGATACTTGGGTACTTAGAAAAGTAGTCTACAGCGCCCAATACTTGCAAGGAAGAAGGATGAGGCAATAGGAAATGCTGAAGCTAAAATCCCAGCCATCGTTGGTTATCTATGTCCCTATCCCAAATATCTACACCACTTTGTTCTCACAAAATGATTCCTGGTGCATCCCACACCTGCTTTTCTGCAGTACTTCAGTGTTTGAAGCATTTGAGACATATCCACTTATGCAGCAGACATAGGTTCAATTTCTTCCTCAGCCTGGGGGATTTTTAACCTGTGTCTTTCAGAGAAATGCAGCAGCCAGCTGGCAGCGAATAACTAACGTTAAAATGCTTAAACATTGAATAGAGCAGTGACTGCAACCCAGATCTCTCCCATCCCAAATGTATGACCTGGTCATTAGATAATAGAGTCATTACTATAGTTACACCTTTGTTTTTGTCAAAATAAATAAATAAATAAATTAATTAGCCTCAAATGAGATTGAGGGATCCTCAGCTCAGAATAACCAATCAATGAGTACTAAGCATGCCTAACTAGGTATTTTGAGGTGCAGGTTCAAGTTCCTTCAGGCTGAGGTAGGAACCAAACTTGGAATACCACCATTTGGATGGTCATTTTTATGTGCTAAGAGATACCACAACTATGACCATGTTGTACGTCAGGAAATGTCTTCTGAGAACATTTAATTCTGAATTAAAACTAGCTGTGGAAATTCTTAGATGGTGACTGCTGACAGGATGAAAAAACAACCCTGCCATGTGTCAGGCAAACCATGAACAAGAGTTGGTTTTGCCACATCTCTGCTGGTCAACTGCAGAGTGTTTGAGTCTGTTCTCCAGTCTTCATACAAACAGATAAACCCTGACCTAATTTATTCATTTACACTGTGTGCTTCTTAAAACAGAATTAACACATCCAAACTGCTGGCTGGGAGCAGTCCCTGGTTTTTGCAAACTCCTGAACCATGCCCAAGGTTAATTTGGAAAAGTGATATTTGGTCTGTGTCAAGAACTTCTGGGGATCATTCTAGCATTTTAATAAAAACAGAGAAATGAGCCCCCATGTTCAGGGTGGTGCCTTTGCATTCTTACTAGCTTGTACTGGTACTGATGAAGCCTCTGGTATGAGTATTTAAAGTCAGTATTTCTGTGACTATTAACTGAAAGCCTTTCCAAGGTGAAGCAGTAACAGAGGAAAACTTTGTGGATGTAAATTTTGGATTTCAGTGCCTACAGAGGCAGGTAAATGGGCCTTGTCCTCCTGAAACAATTTTCTGATCTATAGTCCTTACTCTGCAAGATGGTTCAAGACAGCTCTTGGACTACGACATATCTTAGAATATTGCAGGTTAGTTAAAATGACGTTCAGTATAAGTAGGAGGATCAGTGTGGCCTTCAGTGACAGCAGTGAAATAGCCTATGACTTTCCAGCTAGTTTTGATCAAAGGGGATTCAAGTAGTTTATGCCATCTAAGTTGACGCCTCAGGGACATTGTAATTTACATATGCCCGGCTAAATTACAGTTGCCTCCTTGTTTTCCACTTGCCATGTGAGGCACTGGCTGCCACTTTCCTCCTCGCTGCTACTGCTCTCTGAAGTCATCTCTGGTCAGTGAAGGGTCAGAGGCAAAACTGTACCTAATTACTTGCTTCTCCTCCAGTATCTCAGAACGAGAAAAATAAACCCGGCATATTCTGCTAAGTCTACCTCTTCTGTAATCAAAAAGCATACAAGGGAGAACATGAGAAAAAGGCAGCCCTGCACTTGCATGTTTTAGGTGTTTGATGAGTGAGGGCTGTAACTACACTTGGTAAAACAATTTGCTTTGAAACACTTTCTCAACAAGAAGTCGGATTTGTAGCTCTGGTGAAATTTTCCACACGCTGAGGGTCTTTTTATTTTTTTCATTCAAAACAAGGTAAAGTGACACCTATTCATCTCTGATGAGTAACTGAACTGAGAAGGTAGGAAAAAAAATTTGTTCAATGAAAAAAGTAAACTTTCTGTGAAGAATGTCAACACAATCTTAATGTTTCTCATTTACTGAATATTTCCCTAGAAACAGTGTTCACTCCCAACACATCTCCTTCTGTTCTCCCAAACTGTGACCACCTATCCAAGAGGGGAAAGAAAACAAAACCCATTTGTAGAAAATAAAATTACAGGAATGAATAGCACTGTATAGGACTTGTTTTTCCCACCTTCAACTTACCTTCTCAAAATGCCTCCTAAGAGGGAAGCATTGAGGCATTCTGGCGGTGAAAGGCGCCTCTTCACCTCCGCAATCGTCACTTTGTACTTCGAAGTGGAGCTGAGGAGAGATAAGCGACCAGGGACAGAGCAGAACAGGTCGGTGGGGTTAACAACACAGGTGCCACCTACAAAACAAAAGAAATGTTAGTGGAGGAAACCCCGTATTCCATGTTTTGACAAATTCAGTCACGAAAAACAATTCTTTGGTTTACATGTGGTTGCTTTTGTTACTGTTTTTGCTAGGGGTTTGGGAGTATTTTGGGGGCAGTAATTTCAGTTTTTGTTTTGTTTTTAAAACATTGCATCTGATTGTTGCTTTGAGAAAAATGAGTGAATTGAAATTTCAGTCTGGGAAAAATGAACTGTTAGATCTTACAAGCTTTACAGTCAAATTAGATCGTTCTGGTTACTTTATTTCATGCTCAGTAGAAATTACATAATTTCTGTCTTTCGAGTCTTGTATCTGGTATGATTAACAGCATAAGATTAAATCAGGTACAGGTATCACTCAGGATTTTAAAAATGCAGTTGGTGGAAAATTTAGGACATTAATTCTAATGAGCAATGTTCATTTTAACTCTCACAGCAGTGTTTAGGATAACAAAGATGCAACGGCACTATAGGTTTGGAGTGATTTTCACCCAGAACGGCTTTCCGTGCCTTTGAACTCTCATACGCTCCTTCTAAAGTTAGGTCAAATCCTCAGCTGATGTTAATGATTGAAAGCTATTGAGCTACGTCAGTTTATCTCAGGTTATTACTGGAATTGTTTATTTCTTGAAAATGGCAATTACTTGACCTGGGTCTGAAACTGCTGAATGATCACCAAATCTTTCAATGAAGACTGTGATCAATAAATCCTCAGGCAAAATCAAGCTTTTAACTTGAAGTTAATATGTGAGAGAACAAGAGAGAAAACTTTCTCTGCAACTGATCCAAAAGAATATTACAAACTCCCAGGGGAAAAAAAAAAAAATAATAACCAAAACAACCTTAAGGACAAGCACATATTTTATCACCAAGTGCAAAACACTTTTCTTTGACCTGCCTTCTCCAACCTAACTACATAAAAAAATCCTGTGGAAGAAATAAATCTTACTACATGCACAATTCTTCCCTGGGGAAAGATGAGAAAAAAAGAATGAGCTGCATATGACAGTGATATAAAAAAAACCATATAATTCAATGCACTACTAGAAGGAGTTTGGATGATTTCTGTGAGGACAATGATATAAAGACCTTCTTACAGCAGAATGAATCTGTGCTCATGTTCATGTTTAAAGAAAATATACTGTAGTTTTTAATTACCACGACAATTTCTTCTCTCCTGTGAACACCTTAATCTTTTTGCGCTGCAAGAGCTCACTTTATTATGCTGAAAAATAATTTGTTTGTAATCTAAATTATATAATGAGAATAGAATAGAATAGAATAGAATAGAATAGAATAGAATAGAATAGAATAGAATAGAATAGGAAAAGAAAATAATAGCTCACTTTGGACAAGATCCTGACACCTTTACTTTGTCTTCTTCCACATGCAATCCCTCGTAAAATTAAGGTGACTATGTATGTTCCAGTTTTAGCAGAGACAGAGGAATATAACTGAAGGATGAAACATCATTAAAGGCAGACTATTGCTTGCTTACATAAAGCAAACAGAATTTCTTTCCAAATATTTCAACTCTTGAAGGTATATTTAAACATTTGTGCTGACAGCAAAACCAGAAAAGAACATCTCCTGATATAAATCCCAGATGGGTGATATCCTGTCTTAGTACAGCAGGATATTTTATGATTTTTCTAATTATGCTACAGGATAGATATTAGTGTCCACTTCGCAGACAGAATATAGAGACAAATCATGCATCATCAGACATACAGACACATTAAGGGCACTTATGCACATTTTTGCATAGCTCAAAGCTACAATTCATGAGCTCATATGCTCAAATACAGAAATCTGGTGCCACATGCCTGAAATGTTTTCGGGTTTTTGTTGTTTTGGTGTTTGGGTTTGGGGGTTGTGGGGGTTTTTTTCATATCTAAGGCAGGGCTGCACAGAAACCTATAAATATTTTCAATCAACACTTTAAAACTTCTGGTCTGTCAGGTACATTTGTGTTAACGCTGAATAGATTTGTTTGTTTGGCATCTCCTGCCACACAATACATATACACACGTGTACATATATACGTGTCAAGAAAACAGTAGCAATGTGTACATATTTATTTACTTCAATAAGTCTGTAAATTTTATAATGAGTGAGACTGTACTGAAATCAGTGTCATATTAAAGTTTATCTTCTTGCCAGGTTAAGCCAGTATGCGTACCGTTTATGCCAGATAAATAATTGTTCCTTTAATCCAAAAACCTGTTACCCTGCAGCTGCTCCTACCCTAACCAGAATTTACTGGAACACGTCTCATTACTATTTAGTAGAAGGTTATTTACAGTCTAAAATGTTCAAAGATATCATGCCCATGCAATGTGTTCTTAAACAAAGCAATTCCAGGTAAGACAGATATGGGTTAAAAGTAAATGAAAACAACAAATATGAATCATTTGTTTTCCAGAAACATGGAGAACGTGTTGCAAATTACAAGAACGTAAAATCTGTTGCATATAATTATTTCACTGTATTAATTATTCATTGATACAGCAACAGAGCGCGGTGTGGTGCTTTCTAGATGAAGCTATGTCTTTGTCACAAAGTGTGTGCAGTTTCGAAGGCACGGATCTCCTACCACAAACACCACCTTAGAGAAGAGGTGGATGAAGTCCTGGCCTTTACACCCGGTGGTAAATAGAAAAAGGCATGACAATAAACAAAGGGAGGGCTGCTGGAAAGCGAAAGGAAAGGATAAGTGCAACCACACTGGAGGATGAAGGGTTAGGTTTCTTGCCAACGCTTTGGTGTGTTCCTTCCCCCATATTCCAGTCATGCATTAGAGCAGACAAATTATTTTGTGAAGAAGTGCAGCTCAATGGGGAGAGAGGAGAAGGTACAGTTTAATTTGCACTAAACAGCAGCGGCAGCAAACAGCTTTTTTTTCCCATCGACCCAATGCCAGTGTAGGTGCTGTTGGAAAAGACAATCCTTGTTCAGCTGTTGAGCTCGTCTTGTCATAACAGGGTATTTAGGATGTGGGATGCTAACAGACACCAGCTGAAGAAGCAGAAGAAAATGCCCTCAGAAATAGAATGGAAATAAAGCCTTTCATGAGTCTAGCAGTTCAACCTGAAGATCCCTATTTCTTTTAGCAGCTTTTACTTGCTTTAGAAATCTTTACAGACTGGCTTCTGGTGCCAGGATACATAAGACCCCATGAGCTCATCAAATGAAGAGCCCCTCACATAGCCACGGCAAAGTAATGTGCCCACATTTCTTTATAGAAGGGAAAACTGTGGCCATTGCTCCCTGACTACCCACACCATTGGTCCTACCACAAGGCTAGGAAAAACAAAATGAGAGCAGGCAGAAGGTGAGATAACTGGTAGGATCATCCAGCAGATTGCCTCAACAATTTTGTACTCTGAATACCACGTGAAATGGGCCTGTGAATGTTAAAAAGACTCTTTTTAGGACAACTGTTTATTCCCACAGGGAAGTGATTGCGTGGTCTGGTCTGACATCATCTGTTGCCATAAGATACTGTGTTACAGATGACTGTAAATGGTGATAGTTGTGCTCTTACAGCCACAGAGATCTAAAGACACAAGTAAGACAAGATTTAGACAAAGGGAATATCTTTTATATTGCAACCGGTAGATTAGGAAAAAAAAAAAAAAAAAAAAAAAGAAAGAAGGGAAGCTTTCAGGCACACGAACCCTTCTTCAGGGCTTCTCTTTCATCCCACTCTATTCAATAACTTCTTCTTTGTTCATGACGGAGTTTTGCCCTCTGATCTGTCATCTTCATGTTGATTTCAACAAATATGATTGTCCAAAAGGCAAAAGATGGGTGAGGAAGAGACATGCTTTCTGCCGCAGACCACGTTTGGGTGAAAGACCCAGGGCCCAATACTGCCATAAACTGAAGCTCCTCAGCTACCAAGTCACCTCAGGAGATTACATATAACCTGATCTAGTGGAAGATGTCCCTGCTCATTGCAGGGGGGTTGAACTACATGGCCTTTAAAGGTCCCTTCCAGCACAAACTGTTCTATGTTTCTATGTTTCTTTTCTATTCTATGATTATCGTCAAGTGGTTTGAGGGAGAGGAATACCTTACTTTTCGGGCCCAGTGCTTTTCCTTCTAGCTGACTGATTCATGCTCAGCACAACATACACCTTTGTGTGAACTGCTCTTTTGCTTTGTCTCCCAAGTCTAGGATGAACAAAAATTAGGCTATGTGATACCGCAAAAGGTAGTCACAGCAAACGTCAGCAGAGTATTTTCCCTTCCTTATTCCCGTCTCCCCATCAAATAGCACAAGTCAGTACAAAATGCCAGCACAAGCTGATGATGGGTTGTGTAGATGACAGCAGCAAGAACAACAGAGCCAGACTCTAACCCAACAGTCTTGTCAACACAATGAAAATCCCAATAACGCATGATGCAAAAAGAGCTTGGTCTGTTTTGATTGTAGGTTTCCCTTTGTATAGTTGAAGAGGACAATAGGGTGTCTGGGGTGCAATGATTTATCATGATTTAGTTATGTGCTTGGGCACCTGCTGAAATATAAGTCTCCCTGATGCCCCCAGAGTTAAGTATTTGTGCATCTTTTCATTGACAAAATCCATATTCTCACATGCTTTATGCTTTTCATAACAAGTACTGCTATTGCTTTATTAGGAATGAGAGAGAAATATCCATTGAAGTCACTGGGTTTTTTTTTTTTGCACTTTAGGTACAAATATTTTTATGAATTTGTGTCTATAATTTTGCATAGATACACACATCCCTACACTCTGCAAGGTAATTTCTTATTCGTTAATCA